>NC_090706.1:27335753-27638783 GCF_040954835.1 Lepisosteus oculatus
GGTTAGGGTTAGAACTCCAGCAAAACGTAGATACTTTTTGATGGCGTGGCTGTGTTTTAGGACAGAAATGATATTTAGGAAAAGCGTTATTTCAGTGATATCTTCAAAAAAAAATTCTTCCATATTTTGGTACTCTGCATTGCTCAAAAAGGAAATGTGGCTGAAATTGCCCTATAGGGAAAAGTTTGAAAAAACCATTATTACATCTCACTATCTTACTGTTGTGTTTGAAAACACATGCATATTAACACAGAAAGACAAAATTTAGGCGGGTTTTCGACTCTAATCCCAGTTAAGCCTGAAACTATGCTCTTTGAGATCACCATCCAGCACAACATTTCCGATAGTAGAATTCTTGTTCCATCATGGAATTTTTCCTTTCTTGGTATGTTCTCCTTAATATGGTGTGCTTGCTTAAGCATTCCTGACAAATATTTTCTATCAGGGAAGTATATTTTGCAGTCAAGTGAGTTTAATATTGCATTAATTCTTTAGAGGAGATCTGAACCCTAACCCTAACCAGTGCAAACACAAAGCTAGGGTTAGGGTTAGAATTCCAGCAAAACGTAGATACTTTTTGATGGCATGGCTGTGTTTAAGGACAAAAATGATATTTAGGAAAAGCGTTATTTCAGTGATATCTTCAAAAAAAAATTCTTCCATATTTTGGTACTCTGCATTGCTCAAAAAGGAAATGTGGCTGAAATTGCCCTATAGGGAAAAGTTTGAAAAAACCATTATTACATCTCACTATCTTACTGTTGTCTTTGAAAACACATGCATATTAACACAGAAAGACCAAATTTAGGCGGGTTTTCGACTCTAATCCCAGTTAAGCCTGAAACTATGCTCTTTGAGATCACCATCCAGCACAACATTTCCGATAGTAGAATTCTTGTTCCATCATGGAATTTTTCCTTTCTTGGTATGTTCTCCTTAATATGGTGTGCTTGCTTAAGCATTCCTGACAAATATTTTCTATCAGTGAAGTATATTTTGCAGTCAAGTGAGTGGAATATTGCATTAATTCTTTGGAGGAGATCTGAACCCTAACCCTAACCAGTGCAAACACAAACCTAGGGTTAGGGTTAGAATTCCAGCAAAACGTAGATACTTTTTGATGGCATGGCTGTGTTTTAGGACAGAAATGATATTTAGGAAAAGCGTTATTTCAGTGATATCTTCAAAAAAAAATTCTTCCATATTTTGGTACTCTGCATTGCTCAAAAAGGAAATGTTGCTGAAATTGCCCTAAAGGGAAAAGTTTGAAAAAACTATTATTACATCTCACTATCTTACTGTTGTCTTTGAACACACATGCATGTTAACATAGAAAGACCAAATTTAGGCGGGTTTTCGTCTCTAATCCCAGTTAAGCCTTAAACTATGCCAATTGAGATCACCATCCAGCACAACATTTCCGATAGTAGAATACTTGTTCCAGCATGGAATTTTTCCTTTCTTGGTACGTTCTCCTTAATATGGTGTGCTTGCTTAATCATTCCTGACAAATATTGTCTATCAGTGAAGTATATTTTGCAGTCAAGTGAGTGGAATATTGCATTAATTCTTCTTAGGAGATCTCAACCCTAACCCTAACCAGTGCAAACACAAAGCTAGGGTTAGGGTTAGAATTCCAGCAAAACGTAGATACTTTTTGATGGCATGGCTGTGTTTTAGGACTGAAATGATATTTAGGAAAAGCGTTATTTCAGTGATATCTTCAAAAAAAAATTCTTCCATATTTTGGTACTCTGCATTGCTCAAAAAGGAAATGTTGCTGAAATTGCCCTATAGGGAAAAGTTTGAAAAAACTATTATTACATCTCAGTATCCTACCGTTGGCTTTGAACACACATGCATGTTAACATAGAAAGACCAAATTTAGGCGGGTTTTCGTCTCTAATCCCAGTTAAGCCTTAAACTATGCTCATTGAGATCACCATCCAGCACAACATTTCCGATAGTAGAATACTTGTTCCAGCATGGAATTTTTCCTTTCTTGGTACGTTCTCCTTAGTATGGTGTGCTTGCTTAACCATTCCTGACAAATATTTTCTATCAGTGAAGTATATTTTGCAGTCAAGTGAGTGGAATATTGCATTAATTCTTTGGAGGAGATCTGAACCCTAACCCTAACCAGTGCAAACACAAAGCTAGGGTTAGGGTTAGAATTCCAGCAAAACGTAGATACTTTTTGATGGCATGGCTGTGTTTTAGGACAGAAATGATATTTAGGAAAAGCGTTATTTCAGTGATATCTTCAAACAAAAATTCTTCCATATTTTGGTACTCTGCATTGCTCAAAAAGGAAATGTGGCTGAAATTGCCCTATAGGGAAAAGTTTGAAAAAACCATTATTACATCTCACTATCTTACTGTTGTCTTTGAACACACATGCATATTAACACAGAAAGACCAAATTTAGGCGGGTTTTCGTCTCTAATCCCAGTTAAGCCTTAAACTATGCTCATTGAGATCACCATCCAGCACAACATTTCCGATAATAGAATACTTGTTCCAGCATGGAATTTTTCCTTTCTTGGTACGTTCTCCTTAGTATGGTGTGCTTGCTTAACCATTCCTGACAAATATTTTCTATCAGTGAAGTATATTTTGCAGTCAAGTGACTGGAATATTGCATTAATTCTTTGGAGGAGATCTGAACCCTAACCCTAACCAGTGCAAACACAAACCTAGGGTTAGGGTTAGAACTCCAGCAAAACGTAGATACTTTTTGATGGCATGGCTGTGTTTTAGGACAGAAATGATATTTAGGAAAAGCGTTATTTCAGTGATATCTTCAAAAAAAAAATTATTCCATATTTTGGTACTCTGCATTGCTCAAAAAGGAAATGTGGCTGAAATTGCGCTATAGGGAAAAGTTTGAAAAAACCATTATTACATCTCACTATCTTACTGTTGTCTTTGAAAACACATGCATATTAACACAGAAAGACCAAATTTAGGCGGGTTTTCGACTCTAATCCCAGTTAAGCCTGAAACTATGCTCTTTGAGATCACCATCCAGCACAACATTTCCGATAGTAGCATTCTTGTTCCATCATGGAATTTTTCCTTTCTTGGTATGTTCTCCTTAATATGGTGTGCTTGCTTAAGCATTCCTGACAAATATTTTCTATCAGGGAAGTATATTTTGCAGTCAAGTGAGTGGAATATTGCATTAATTCTTTGGAGGAGATCTGAACCCTAACCCTAACCAGTGCAAACACAAACCTAGGGTTAGGGTTAGAACTCCAGCAAAACGTAGATACGTTTTGATGGCATGGCTGTGTTTTAGGACAGAAATGATATTTAGGAAAAGCGTTATTTCAGTGATATCTTCAAAAAAAAATTCTTCCATATTTTGGTACTCTGCATTGCTCAAAATGGAAATGTTGCTGAAATTGCCCTAAAGGGAAAAGTTTGAAAAAACTATTATTAGATCTCACTATCTTACTGTTGTCTTTGAACACACATGCATATTAACACAGAAAGACCAAATTTAGGTGGGTTTCCGACTCTAATCCCAGTTAAGCCTTAAACTATGATCATTGAGATCACCATCCAGCACAACAATTTCCGATAGTAGAATACTTGTTCCAGCATGGAATTTTTCCTTTTTTGGTACGTTCTCCTTATTATGGTGTGCTTGCTTAACCATTCCTGACAAATATTTTCTATCAGTGAAGTATATTTTGCAGTCAAGTGACTGGAATATTGCATTAATTCTTTGGTGGAGATCTGAACCCTAACCCTAACCAGTGCAAACACAAAGCTAGGGTTAGGGTTAGAATTCCAGCAAAACGTAGATACTTTTTGATGGCATGGCTGTGTTTAAGGACAAAAATGATATTTAGGAAAAGCGTTATTTCAGTGATATCTTCAAAAAAAAATTCTTCCATATTTTGGTACTCTGCATTGCTCAAAAAGGAAATGTGGCTGAAATTGCCCTATAGGGAAAAGTTTGAAAAAACCATTATTTCATCTCACTATCTTACTGTTGTCTTTGAAAACACATGCATATTAACACAGAAAGACCAAATTTAGGCGGGTTTTCGACTCCAATCCCAGTTAAGCCTGAAACTATGCTCTTTGAGATCACCATCCAGCACAACATTTACGATAGTAGAATTCTTGTTCCATCATGGAATTTTTCCTTTCTTGGTATGTTCTCCTTAATATGGTGTGCTTGCTTAAGCATTCCTGACAAATATTTTCTATCAGGGAAGTATATTTTGCAGTCAAGTGAGTGGAATATTGCATTAATTCTTTGGAGGAGATCTGAACCCTAACCCTAACCAGTGCAAACACAAACCTAGGGTTAGGGTTAGAACTCCAGCAAAACGTAGATACTTTTTGATGGCATGGCTGTGTTTTAGGACAGAAATGATATTTAGGAAAAGCGTTATTTCAGTGATATCTTCAAAAAAAAATTCTTCCATATTTTGGTACTCTGCATTGCTCAAAAAGGAAATGTTGCTGAAATTGCCCTAAAGGGAAAAGTTTGAAAAAACTATTATTAGATCTCACTATCTTACTGTTGTGTTTGAAAACACATGCATATTAACACAGAAAGACAAAATTTAGGCGGGTTTTCGACTCTAATCCCAGTTAAGCCTGAAACTATGCTCTTTGAGATCACCATCCAGCACAACATTTCCGATAGTAGAATTCTTGTTCCATCATGGAATTTTTCCTTTCTTGGTACGTTCTCCTTAATATGGTGTGCTTGCTTAATCATTCCTGACAAATATTTTCTATCAGTGAAGTATATTTTGCAGTCAAGTGAGTGGAATATTGCATTAATTCTTCTTAGGAGATCTCAACCCTAACCCTAACCAGTGCAAACACAAAGCTAGGGTTAGGGTTAGAATTCCAGCAAAACGTAGATACTTTTTGATGGCATGGCTGTGTTTTAGGACTGAAATGATATTTAGGAAAAGCGTTATTTCAGTGATATCTTCAAAAAAAAATTCTTCCATATTTTGGTACTCTGCATTGCTCAAAAAGGAAATGTGGCTGAAATTGCCCTATAGGGAAAAGTTTGAAAAAACCATTATTACATCTCACTATCTTACTGTTGTCTTTGAACACACATGCATATTAACACAGAAAGACCAAATTTAGGTGGGTTTCCGACTCTAATCCCAGTTAAGCCTTAAACTATGATCATTGAGATCACCATCCAGCACAACAATTTCCGATAGTAGAATACTTGTTCCAGCATGGAATTTTTCCTTTTTTGGTACGTTCTCCTTATTATGGTGTGCTTGCTTAACCATTCCTGACAAATATTTTCTATCAGTGAAGTATATTTTGCAGTCAAGTGACTGGAATATTGCATTAATTCTTTGGTGGAGATCTGAACCCTAACCCTAACCAGTGCAAACACAAAGCTAGGGTTAGGGTTAGAATTCCAGCAAAACGTAGATACTTTTTGATGGCATGGCTGTGTTTAAGGACAAAAATGATATTTAGGAAAAGCGTTATTTCAGTGATATCTTCAAAAAAAAATTCTTCCATATTTTGGTACTCTGCATTGCTCAAAAAGGAAATGTGGCTGAAATTGCCCTATAGGGAAAAGTTTGAAAAAACCATTATTTCATCTCACTATCTTACTGTTGTCTTTGAAAACACATGCATATTAACACAGAAAGACCAAATTTAGGCGGGTTTTCGACTCCAATCCCAGTTAAGCCTGAAACTATGCTCTTTGAGATCACCATCCAGCACAACATTTACGATAGTAGAATTCTTGTTCCATCATGGAATTTTTCCTTTCTTGGTATGTTCTCCTTAATATGGTGTGCTTGCTTAAGCATTCCTGACAAATATTTTCTATCAGGGAAGTATATTTTGCAGTCAAGTGAGTGGAATATTGCATTAATTCTTTGGAGGAGATCTGAACCCTAACCCTAACCAGTGCAAACACAAAGCTAGGGTTAGGGTTAGAATTCCAGCAAAACGTAGATACTTTTT
The DNA here is from genome assembly GCF_040954835.1 of Lepisosteus oculatus. NCBI lineage: Eukaryota > Metazoa > Chordata > Actinopteri > Semionotiformes > Lepisosteidae > Lepisosteus > Lepisosteus oculatus. The sequence continues at coordinate 27,341,736 of NC_090706.1, forward strand.
GATGGCATGGCTGTGTTTTAGGACAGAAATGATATTTAGGAAAAGCGTTATTTCAGTGATATCTTCAAACAAAAATTCTTCCATATTTTGGTACTCTGCATTGCTCAAAAAGGAAATGTTGCTGAAATTGCCCTAAAGGGAAAAGTTTGAAAAAACTATTATTACATCTCACTATCTTACTGTTGTCTTTGAACACACATGCATGTTAACATAGAAAGACCAAATTTAGGCGGGTTTTCGTCTCTAATCCCAGTTAAGCCTTAAACTATGCTCATTGAGATCACCATCCAGCACAACATTTCCGATAGTAGAATACTTGTTCCAGCATGGAATTTTTCCTTTCTTGGTACGTTCTCCTTAATATGGTGTGCTTGCTTAATCATTCCTGACAAATATTTTCTATCAGTGAAGTATATTTTGCAGTCAAGTGAGTGGAATATTGCATTAATTCTTCTTAGGAGATCTCAACCCTAACCCTAACCAGTGCAAACACAAAGCTAGGGTTAGGGTTAGAATTCCAGCAAAACGTAGATACTTTTTGATGGCATGGCTGTGTTTTAGGACTGAAATGATATTTAGGAAAAGCGTTATTTCAGTGATATCTTCAAAAAAAAATTCTTCCATATTTTGGTACTCTGCATTGCTCAAAAAGGAAATGTGGCTGAAATTGCCCTATAGGGAAAAGTTTGAAAAAACCATTATTACATCTCACTATCTTACTGTTGTCTTTGAACACACATGCATATTAACACAGAAAGACCAAATTTAGGTGGGTTTCCGACTCTAATCCCAGTTAAGCCTTAAACTATGATCATTGAGATCACCATCCAGCACAACAATTTCCGATAGTAGAATACTTGTTCCAGCATGGAATTTTTCCTTTTTTGGTACGTTCTCCTTATTATGGTGTGCTTGCTTAACCATTCCTGACAAATATTTTCTATCAGTGAAGTATATTTTGCAGTCAAGTGACTGGAATATTGCATTAATTCTTTGGTGGAGATCTGAACCCTAACCCTAACCAGTGCAAACACAAAGCTAGGGTTAGGGTTAGAATTCCAGCAAAACGTAGATACTTTTTGATGGCATGGCTGTGTTTAAGGACAAAAATGATATTTAGGAAAAGCGTTATTTCAGTGATATCTTCAAAAAAAAATTCTTCCATATTTTGGTACTCTGCATTGCTCAAAAAGGAAATGTGGCTGAAATTGCCCTATAGGGAAAAGTTTGAAAAAACCATTATTTCATCTCACTATCTTACTGTTGTCTTTGAAAACACATGCATATTAACACAGAAAGACCAAATTTAGGCGGGTTTTCGACTCCAATCCCAGTTAAGCCTGAAACTATGCTCTTTGAGATCACCATCCAGCACAACATTTACGATAGTAGAATTCTTGTTCCATCATGGAATTTTTCCTTTCTTGGTATGTTCTCCTTAATATGGTGTGCTTGCTTAAGCATTCCTGACAAATATTTTCTATCAGGGAAGTATATTTTGCAGTCAAGTGAGTGGAATATTGCATTAATTCTTTGGAGGAGATCTGAACCCTAACCCTAACCAGTGCAAACACAAAGCTAGGGTTAGGGTTAGAATTCCAGCAAAACGTAGATACTTTTTGATGGCATGGCTGTGTTTTAGGACAGAAATGATATTTAGGAAAAGCGTTATTTCAGTGATATCTTCAAACAAAAATTCTTCCATATTTTGGTACTCTGCATTGCTCAAAAAGGAAATGTGGCTGAAATTGCCCTATAGGGAAAAGTTTGAAAAAACCATTATTACATCTCACTATCTTACTGTTGTCTTTGAACACACATGCATATTAACACAGAAAGACCAAATTTAGGCGGGTTTTCGTCTCTAATCCCAGTTAAGCCTTAAACTATGCTCATTGAGATCACCATCCAGCACAACATTTCCGATAATAGAATACTTGTTCCAGCATTGAATTTTTCCTTTCTTGGTACGTTCTCCTTAGTATGGTGTGCTTGCTTAACCATTCCTGACAAATATTTTCTATCAGTGAAGTATATTTTGCAGTCAAGTGACTGGAATATTGCATTAATTCTTTGGAGGAGATCTGAACCCTAACCCTAACCAGTGCAAACACAAACCTAGGGTTAGGGTTAGAACTCCAGCAAAACGTAGATACTTTTTGATGGCATGGCTGTGTTTTAGGACAGAAATGATATTTAGGAAAAGCGTTATTTCAGTGATATCTTCAAAAAAAAAATTATTCCATATTTTGGTACTCTGCATTGCTCAAAAAGGAAATGTGGCTGAAATTGCGCTATAGGGAAAAGTTTGAAAAAACCATTATTACATCTCACTATCTTACTGTTGTCTTTGAAAACACATGCATATTAACACAGAAAGACCAAATTTAGGCGGGTTTTCGACTCTAATCCCAGTTAAGCCTGAAACTATGCTCTTTGAGATCACCATCCAGCACAACATTTCCGATAGTAGAATTCTTGTTCCATCATGGAATTTTTCCTTTCTTGGTATGTTCTCCTTAATATGGTGTGCTTGCTTAAGCATTCCTGACAAATATTTTCTATCAGGGAAGTATATTTTGCAGTCAAGTGAGTGGAATATTGCATTAATTCTTTGGAGGAGATCTGAACCCTAACCCTAACCAGTGCAAACACAAACCTAGGGTTAGGGTTAGAACTCCAGCAAAACGTAGATACGTTTTGATGGCATGGCTGTGTTTTAGGACAGAAATGATATTTAGGAAAAGCGTTATTTCAGTGATATCTTCAAAAAAAAATTCTTCCATATTTTGGTACTCTGCATTGCTCAAAAAGGAAATGTGGCTGAAATTGCCCTATAGGGAAAAGTTTGAAAAAACCATTATTTCATCTCACTATCTTACTGTTGTCTTTGAAAACACATGCATATTAACACAGAAAGACCAAATTTAGGCGGGTTTTCGACTCCAATCCCAGTTAAGCCTGAAACTATGCTCTTTGAGATCACCATCCAGCACAACATTTACGATAGTAGAATTCTTGTTCCATCATGGAATTTTTCCTTTCTTGGTATGTTCTCTTTAATATGGTGTGCTTGCCTAAGCATTCCTGACAAATATTTTCTATCAGTGAAGTATATTTTGCAGTCAAGTGAGTGGAATATTGCATTAATTCTTTGGAGGAGATCTGAACCCTAACCCTAACCAGTGCAAACACAAACCTAGGGTTAGGGTTAGAATTCCAGCAAAACGTAGATACTTTTTGATGGCATGGCTGTGTTTTAGGACAGAAATGATATTTAGGAAAAGCGTTATTTCAGTGATATCTTCAAAAAAAAATTCTTCCATATTTTGGTACTCTGCATTGCTCAAAAAGGAAATGTTGCTGAAATTGCCCTAAAGGGAAAAGTTTGAAAAAACTATTATTACATCTCACTATCTTACTGTTGTCTTTGAACACACATGCATGTTAACATAGAAAGACCAAATTTAGGCGGGTTTTCGTCTCTAATCCCAGTTAAGCCTTAAACTATGCCAATTGAGATCACCATCCAGCACAACATTTCCGATAGTAGAATACTTGTTCCAGCATGGAATTTTTCCTTTCTTGGTACGTTCTCCTTAATATGGTGTGCTTGCTTAATCATTCCTGACAAATATTGTCTATCAGTGAAGTATATTTTGCAGTCAAGTGAGTGGAATATTGCATTAATTCTTCTTAGGAGATCTCAACCCTAACACTAACCAGTGCAAACACAAAGCTAGGGTTAGGGTTAGAATTCCAGCAAAACGTAGATACTTTTTGATGGCATGGCTGTGTTTTAGGACTGAAATGATATTTAGGAAAAGCGTTATTTCAGTGATATCTTCAAAAAAAAATTCTTCCATATTTTGGTACTCTGCATTGCTCAAAAAGGAAATGTGGCTGAAATTGCCCTATAGGGAAAAGTTTGAAAAAACCATTATTACATCTCACTATCTTACTGTTGTCTTTGAACACACATGCATATTAACACAGAAAGACCAAATTTAGGCGGGTTTTCGTCTCTAATCCCAGTTAAGCCTTAAACTATGCTCATTGAGATCACCATCCAGCACAACATTTCCGATAATAGAATACTTGTTCCAGCATGGAATTTTTCCTTTCTTGGTACGTTCTCCTTAGTATGGTGTGCTTGCTTAACCATTCCTGACAAATATTTTCTATCAGTGAAGTATATTTTGCAGTCAAGTGACTGGAATATTGCATTAATTCTTTGGAGGAGATCTGAACCCTAACCCTAACCAGTGCAAACACAAACCTAGGGTTAGGGTTAGAACTCCAGCAAAACGTAGATACTTTTTGATGGCATGGCTGTGTTTTAGGACAGAAATGATATTTAGGAAAAGCGTTATTTCAGTGATATCTTCAAAAAAAAAATTATTCCATATTTTGGTACTCTGCATTGCTCAAAAAGGAAATGTGGCTGAAATTGCGCTATAGGGAAAAGTTTGAAAAAACCATTATTACATCTCACTATCTTACTGTTGTCTTTGAAAACACATGCATATTAACACAGAAAGACCAAATTTAGGCGGGTTTTCGACTCTAATCCCAGTTAAGCCTGAAACTATGCTCTTTGAGATCACCATCCAGCACAACATTTCCGATAGTAGAATTCTTGTTCCATCATGGAATTTTTCCTTTCTTGGTATGTTCTCCTTAATATGGTGTGCTTGCTTAAGCATTCCTGACAAATATTTTCTATCAGGGAAGTATATTTTGCAGTCAAGTGAGTGGAATATTGCATTAATTCTTTGGAGGAGATCTGAACCCTAACCCTAACCAGTGCAAACACAAAGCTAGGGTTAGGGTTAGAACTCCAGCAAAACGTAGATACTTTTTGATGGCATGGCTGTGTTTTAGGACAGAAATGATATTTAGGAAAAGCGTTATTTCAGTGATATCTTCAAAAAAAAATTCTTCCATATTTTGGTACTCTGCATTGCTCAAAAAGGAAATGTTGCTGAAATTGCCCTAAAGGGAAAAGTTTGAAAAAACTATTATTAGATCTCACTATCTTACTGTTGTCTTTGAACACACATGCATATTAACACAGAAAGACCAAATTTAGGCGGGTTTTCGACTCTAATCCCAGTTAAGCCTTAAACTATGCTCATTGAGATCACCATCCAGCACAACATTTCGGATAGTAGAATACTTGTTCCAGCATGGAATTTTTCCTTTCTTGGTACTTTCTCCTTAGTATGGTGTGCTTGCTTAACCATTCCTGACAAATATTTTCTATCAGTGAAGTATATTTTGCAGTCAAGTGACTGGAATATTGCATTAATTCTTTGGAGCAGATCTGAACCCTAACCCTAACCAGTGCAAACACAAAGCTAGGGTTAGGGTTAGAATTCCAGCAAAACGTAGATACTTTTTGATGGCATGGCTGTGTTTAAGGACAAAAATGATATTTAGGAAAAGCGTTATTTCAGTGATATCTTCAAAAAAAAATTCTTCCATATTTTGGTACTCTGCATTGCTCAAAAAGGAAATGTGGCTGAAATTGCCCTATAGGGAAAAGTTTGAAAAAACCATTATTACATCTCACTATCTTACTGTTGTCTTTGAACACACATGCATATTAACACAGAAAGACCAAATTTAGGTGGGTTTCCGACTCTAATCCCAGTTAAGCCTTAAACTATGATCATTGAGATCACCATCCAGCACAACATTTACGATAGTAGAATTCTTGTTCCATCATGGAATTTTTCCTTTCTTGGTATGTTCTCCTTAATATGGTGTGCTTGCTTAACCATTCCTGACAAATATTTTCTATCAGTGAAGTATATTTTGCAGTCAAGTGAGTGGAATATTGCATTAATTCTTTGGAGGAGATCTGAACCCTAACCCTAACCAGTGCAAACACAAACCTAGGGTTAGGGTTAGAACTCCAGCAAAACGTAGATACTTTTTGATGGCATGGCTGTGTTTTAGGACAGAAATGATATTTAGGAAAAGCGTTATTTCAGTGATATCTTCAAAAAAAAATTCTTCCATATTTTGGTACTCTGCATTGCTCAAAAAGGAAATGTTGCTGAAATTGCCCTAAAGGGAAAAGTTTGAAAAAACTATTATTAGATCTCACTATCTTACTGTTGTGTTTGAAAACACATGCATATTAACACAGAAAGACAAAATTTAGGCGGGTTTTCGACTCTAATCCCAGTTAAGCCTGAAACTATGCTCTTTGAGATCACCATCCAGCACAACATTTCCGATAGTAGAATTCTTGTTCCATCATGGAATTTTTCCTTTCTTGGTATATTCTCCTTAATATGGTGTGCTTGCTTAAGCATTCCTGACAAATATTTTCTATCAGGGAAGTATATTTTGCAGTCAAGTGAGTTTAATATTGCATTAATTCTTTGGAGGAGATCTGAACCCTAACCCTAACCAGTGCAAACACAAAGCTAGGGTTAGGGTTAGAATTCCAGCAAAACGTAGATACTTTTTGATGGCATGGCTGTGTTTAAGGACAAAAATGATATTTAGGAAAAGCGTTATTTCAGTGATATCTTCAAAAAAAAATTCTTCCATATTTTGGTACTCTGCATTGCTCAAAAAGGAAATGTGGCTGAAATTGCCCTATAGGGAAAAGTTTGAAAAAACCATTATTACATCTCACTATCTTACTGTTGTCTTTGAACACACATGCATGTTAACATAGAAAGACCAAATTAGGCGGGTTTTCGACTCTAATCCCAGTTAAGCCTCAAACTATGCTCATTGAGATCACCATCCAGCACAACATTTCCGATAGTAGAATACTTGTTCCAGCATGGAATTTTTCCTTTCTTGGTATGTTCTCCTTAGTATGGTGTGCTTGCTTAACCATTCCTGACAAATATTTTCTATCAGTGAAGTATATTTTGCAGTCAAGTGACTGGAATATTGCATTAATTCTTTGGAGGAGATCTGAACCCTAACCCTAACCAGTGCAAACACAAAGCTAGGGTTAGGGTTAGAACTCCAGCAAAACGTAGATACTTTTTGATGGCGTGGCTGTGTTTTAGGACAGAAATGATATTTAGGAAAAGCGTTATTTCAGTGATATCTTCAAAAAAAAATTCTTCCATATTTTGGTACTCTGCATTGCTCAAAAAGGAAATGTGGCTGAAATTGCCCTATAGGGAAAAGTTTGAAAAAACCATTATTACATCTCACTATCTTACTGTTGTGTTTGAAAACACATGCATATTAACACAGAAAGACAAAATTTAGGCGGGTTTTCGACTCTAATCCCAGTTAAGCCTGAAACTATGCTCTTTGAGATCACCATCCAGCACAACATTTCCGATAGTAGAATTCTTGTTCCATCATGGAATTTTTCCTTTCTTGGTATGTTCTCCTTAATATGGTGTGCTTGCTTAAGCATTCCTGACAAATATTTTCTATCAGGGAAGTATATTTTGCAGTCAAGTGAGTTTAATATTGCATTAATTCTTTAGAGGAGATCTGAACCCTAACCCTAACCAGTGCAAACACAAAGCTAGGGTTAGGGTTAGAATTCCAGCAAAACGTAGATACTTTTTGATGGCATGGCTGTGTTTAAGGACAAAAATGATATTTAGGAAAAGCGTTATTTCAGTGATATCTTCAAAAAAAAATTCTTCCATATTTTGGTACTCTGCATTGCTCAAAAAAGGAAATGTGGCTGAAATTGCCCTATAGGGAAAAGTTTGAAAAAACCATTATTACATCTCACTATCTTACTGTTGTCTTTGAAAACACATGCATATTAACACAGAAAGACCAAATTTAGGCGGGTTTTCGACTCTAATCCCAGTTAAGCCTGAAACTATGCTCTTTGAGATCACCATCCAGCACAACATTTCCGATAGTAGAATTATTGTTCCATCATGGAATTTTTCCTTTCTTGGTATGTTCTCCTTAATATGGTGTGCTTGCTTAAGCATTCCTGACAAATATTTTCTATCAGTGAATTATATTTTGCAGTCAAGTGAGTGGAATATTGCATTAATTCTTTGGAGGAGATCTGAACCCTAACCCTAACCAGTGCAAACACAAACCTAGGGTTAGGGTTAGAATTCCAGCAAAACGTAGATACTTTTTGATGGCATGGCTGTGTTTTAGGACAGAAATGATATTTAGGAAAAGCGTTATTTCAGTGATATCTTCAAAAAAAAATTCTTCCATATTTTGGTACTCTGCATTGCTCAAAAAGGAAATGTTGCTGAAATTGCCCTAAAGGGAAAAGTTTGAAAAAACTATTATTACATCTCACTATCTTACTGTTGTCTTTGAACACACATGCATGTTAACATAGAAAGACCAAATTTAGGCGGGTTTTCGTCTCTAATCCCAGTTAAGCCTTAAACTATGCTCATTGAGATCACCATCCAGCACAACATTTCCGATAATAGAATACTTGTTCCAGCATGGAATTTTTCCTTTCTTGGTACGTTCTCCTTAGTATGGTGTGCTTGCTTAACCATTCCTGACAAATATTTTCTATCAGTGAAGTATATTTTGCAGTCAAGTGACTGGAATATTGCATTAATTCTTTGGAGGAGATCTGAACCCTAACCCTAACCAGTGCAAACACAAACCTAGGGTTAGGGTTAGAACTCCAGCAAAACGTAGATACTTTTTGATGGCATGGCTGTGTTTTAGGACAGAAATGATATTTAGGAAAAGCGTTATTTCAGTGATATCTTCAAAAAAAAATTCTTCCATATTTTGGTACTCTGCATTGCTCAAAAAGGAAATGTTGCTGAAATTGCCCTAAAGGGAAAAGTTTGAAAAAACTATTATTAGATCTCACTATCTTACTGTTGTCTTTGAACACACATGCATATTAACACAGAAAGACCAAATTTAGACGGGTTTTCGACTCTAATCCCAGTTAAGCCTTAAACTATGCTCATTGAGATCACCATCCAGCACAACATTTCGGATAGTAGAATACTTGTTCCAGCATGGAATTTTTCCTTTCTTGGTACGTTCTCCTTAGTATGGTGTGCTTGCTTAACCATTCCTGACAAATATTTTCTATCAGTGAAGTATATTTTGCAGTCAAGTGACTGGAATATTGCATTAATTCTTTGGAGCAGATCTGAACCCTAACCCTAACCAGTGCAAACACAAAGCTAGGGTTAGGGTTAGAATTCCAGCAAAACGTAGATACTTTTTGATGGCATGGCTGTGTTTAAGGACAAAAATGATATTTAGGAAAAGCGTTATTTCAGTGATATCTTCAAAAAAAAATTCTTCCATATTTTGGTACTCTGCATTGCTCAAAAAGGAAATGTGGCTGAAATTGCCCTATAGGGAAAAGTTTGAAAAAACCATTATTACATCTCACTATCTTACTGTTGTCTTTGAAAACACATGCATATTAACACAGAAAGACCAAATTTAGGCGGGTTTTCGACTCTAATCCCAGTTAAGCCTGAAACTATGCTCTTTGAGATCACCATCCAGCACAACATTTCCGATAGTAGAATTCTTGTTCCATCATGGAATTTTTCCTTTCTAGGTATGTTCTCCTTAATATGGTGTGCTTGCTTAAGCATTCCTGACAAATATTTTCTATCAGGGAAGTATATTTTGCAGTCAAGTGAGTGGAATATTGCATTAATTCTTTGGAGGAGATCTGAACCCTAACCCTAACCAGTGCAAACACAAACCTAGGGTTAGGGTTAGAACTCCAGCAAAACGTAGATACGTTTTGATGGCATGGCTGTGTTTTAGGACAGAAATGATATTTAGGAAAAGCGTTATTTCAGTGATATCTTCAAAAAAAAATTCTTCCATATTTTGGTACTCTGCATTGCTCAAAATGGAAATGTTGCTGAAATTGCCCTAAAGGGAAAAGTTTGAAAAAACTATTATTAGATCTCACTATCTTACTGTTGTCTTTGAACACACATGCATATTAACACAGAAAGACCAAATTTAGGCGGGTTTTCGACTCTAATCCCAGTTAAGCCTTAAACTATGCTCATTGAGATCACCATCCAGCACAACATTTCGGATAGTAGAATACTTGTTCCAGCATGGAATTTTTCCTTTCTTGGTACGTTCTCCTTAGTATGGTGTGCTTGCTTAACCATTCCTGACAAATATTTTCTATCAGTGAAGTATATTTTGCAGTCAAGTGACTGGAATATTGCATTAATTCTTTGGAGGAGATCTGAACCCTAACCCTAACCAGTGCAAACACAAAGCTAGGGTTAGGGTTAGAATTCCAGCAAAACGTAGATACTTTTTGATGGCATGGCTGTGTTTAAGGACAAAAATGATATTTAGGAAAAGCGTTATTTCAGTGATATCTTCAAAAAAAAATTCTTCCATATTTTGGTACTCTGCATTGCTCAAAAAGGAAATGTGGCTGAAATTGCCCTATAGGGAAACGTTTGAAAAAACCATTATTACATCTCACTATCTTACTGTTGTCTTTGAACACACATGCATATTAACACAGAAAGACCAAATTTAGGTGGGTTTCCGACTCTAATCCCAGTTAAGCCTTAAACTGTGATCATTGAGATCACCATCCAGCACAACAATTTCCGATAGTAGAATACTTGTTCCAGCATGGAATTTTTCCTTTTTTGGTACGTTCTCCTTATTATGGTGTGCTTGCTTAACCATTCCTGACAAATATTTTCTATCAGTGAAGTATATTTTGCAGTCAAGTGACTGGAATATTGCATTAATTCTTTGGTGGAGATCTGAACCCTAACCCTAACCAGTGCAAACACAAAGCTAGGGTTAGGGTTAGAATTCCAGCAAAACGTAGATACTTTTTGATGGCATGGCTGTGTTTAAGGACAAAAATGATATTTAGGAAAAGCGTTATTTCAGTGATATCTTCAAAAAAAAATTCTTCCATATTTTGGTACTCTGCATTGCTCAAAAAGGAAATGTGGCTGAAATTGCCCTATAGGGAAAAGTTTGAAAAAACCATTATTTCATCTCACTATCTTACTGTTGTCTTTGAAAACACATGCATATTAACACAGAAAGACCAAATTTAGGCGGGTTTTCGACTCCAATCCCAGTTAAGCCTGAAACTATGCTCTTTGAGATCACCATCCAGCACAACATTTACGATAGTAGAATTCTTGTTCCATCATGGAATTTTTCCTTTCTTGGTATGTTCTCCTTAATATGGTGTGCTTGCTTAAGCATTCCTGACAAATATTTTCTATCAGGGAAGTATATTTTGCAGTCAAGTGAGTGGAATATTGCATTAATTCTTTGGAGAAGATCTGAACCCTAACCCTAACCAGTGCAAACACAAACCTAGGGTTAGGGTTAGAACTCCAGCAAAACGTAGATACTTTTTGATGGCATGGCTGTGTTTTAGGACAGAAATGATATTTAGGAAAAGCGTTATTTCAGTGATATCTTCAAAAAAAAATTCTTCCATATTTCGGTACTCTGCATTGCTCAAAAAGGAAATGTTGCTGAAATTGCCCTAAAGGGAAAAGTTTGAAAAAACTATTATTAGATCTCACTATCTTACTGTTGTGTTTGAAAACACATGCATATTAACACAGAAAGACAAAATTTAGGCGGGTTTTCGACTCTAATCCCAGTTAAGCCTGAAACTATGCTCTTTGAGATCACCATCCAGCACAACATTTCCGATAGTAGAATTCTTGTTCCATCATGGAATTTTTCCTTTCTTGGTATGTTCTCCTTAATATGGTGTGCTTGCTTAAGCATTCCTGACAAATATTTTCTATCAGGGAAGTATATTTTGCAGTCAAGTGAGTGGAATATTGCATTAATTCTTTGGAGGAGATCTGAACCCTAACCCTAACCAGTGCAAACACAAACCTAGGGTTAGGGTTAGAATTCCAGCAAAACGTAGATACTTTTTGATGGCATGGCTGTGTTTTAGGACAGAAATGATATTTAGGAAAAGCGTTATTTCAGTGATATCTTCAAAAAAAAATTCTTCCATATTTTGGTACTCTGCATTGCTCAAAAAGGAAATGTTGCTGAAATTGCCCTAAAGGGAAAAGTTTGAAAAAACTATTATTACATCTCACTATCTTACTGTTGTCTTTGAACACACATGCATGTTAACATAGAAAGACCAAATTTAGGCGGGTTTTCGTCTCTAATCCCAGTTAAGCCTTAAACTATGCTCATTGAGATCACCATCCAGCACAACATTTCCGATAGTAGAATACTTGTTCCAGCATGGAATTTTTCCTTTCTTGGTACGTTCTCCTTAGTATGGTGTGCTTGCTTAACCATTCCTGACAAATATTTTCTATCAGTGAAGTATATTTTGCAGTCAAGTGACTGGAATATTGCATTAATTCTTTGGTGGAGATCTGAACCCTAACCCTAACCAGTGCAAACACAAAGCTAGGGTTAGGGTTAGAATTCCAGCAAAACGTAGATACTTTTTGATGGCATGGCTGTGTTTAAGGACAAAAATGATATTTAGGAAAAGCGTTATTTCAGTGATATCTTCAAAAAAAAATTCTTCCATATTTTGGTACTCTGCATTGCTCAAAAAGGAAATGTGGCTGAAATTGCCCTATAGGGAAAAGTTTGAAAAAACCATTATTACATCTCACTATCTTACTGTTGTCTTTGAACACACATGCATATTAACACAGAAAGACCAAATTTAGGTGGGTTTCCGACTCTAATCCCAGTTAAGCCTTAAACTATGATCATTGAGATCACCATCCAGCACAACAATTTCCGATAGTAGAATACTTGTTCCAGCATGGAATTTTTCCTTTCTTGGTATCTTCTCCTTAGTATGGTGTGCTTGCTTAACCATTCCTGACAAATATTTTCTATCAGTGAAGTATATTTTGCAGTCAAGTGACTGGAATATTGCATTAATTCTTTGGTGGAGATCTGAACCCTAACCCTAACCAGTGCAAACACAAAGCTAGGGTTAGGGTTAGAATTCCAGCAAAACGTAGATACTTTTTGATGGCATGGCTGTGTTTAAGGACAAAAATGATATTTAGGAAAAGCGTTATTTCAGTGATATCTTCAAAAAAAAATTCTTCCATATTTTGGTACTCTGCATTGCTCAAAAAGGAAATGTGGCTGAAATTGCCCTATAGGGAAAAGTTTGAAAAAACCATTATTTCATCTCACTATCTTACTGTTGTCTTTGAAAACACATGCATATTAACACAGAAAGACCAAATTTAGGCGGGTTTTCGACTCCAATCCCAGTTAAGCCTGAAACTATGCTCTTTGAGATCACCATCCAGCACAACATTTACGATAGTAGAATTCTTGTTCCATCATGGAATTTTTCCTTTCTTGGTATGTTCTCCTTAATATGGTGTGCTTGCTTAAGCATTCCTGACAAATATTTTCTATCAGGGAAGTATATTTTGCAGTCAAGTGAGTGGAATATTGCATTAATTCTTTGGAGGAGATCTGAACCCTAACCCTAACCAGTGCAAACACAAACCTAGGGTTAGGGTTAGAACTCCAGCAAAACGTAGATACGTTTTGATGGCATGGCTGTGTTTTAGGACAGAAATGATATTTAGGAAAAGCGTTATTTCAGTGATATCTTCAAAAAAAAATTCTTCCATATTTTGGTACTCTGCATTGCTCAAAAAGGAAATGTTGCTGAAATTGCCCTAAAGGGAAAAGTTTGAAAAAACTATTATTAGATCTCACTATCTTACTGTTGTCTTTGAAAACACATGCATATTAACACAGAAAGACAAAATTTAGGCGGGTTTTCGACTCTAATCCCAGTTAAGCCTGAAACTATGCTCTTTGAGATCACCATCCAGCACAACATTTCCGATAGTAGAATTCTTGTTCCATCATGGAATTTTTCCTTTCTTGGTATGTTCTCCTTAATATGGTGTGCTTGCTTAAGCATTCCTGACAAATATTTTCTATCAGGGAAGTATATTTTGCAGTCAAGTGAGTTTAATATTGCATTAATTCTTTGGAGGAGATCTGAACCCTAACCCTAACCAGTGCAAACACAAAGCTAGGGTTAGGGTTAGAATTCCAGCAAAACGTAGATACTTTTTGATGGCATGGCTGTGTTTAAGGACAAAAATGATATTTAGGAAAAGCGTTATTTCAGTGATATCTTCAAAAAAAAATTCTTCCATATTTTGGTACTCTGCATTGCTCAAAAAGGAAATGTGGCTGAAATTGCCCTATAGGGAAAAGTTTGAAAAAACCATTATTACATCTCACTATCTTACTGTTGTCTTTGAAAACACATGCATATTAACACAGAAAGACCAAATTTAGGCGGGTTTTCGACTCTAATCCCAGTTAAGCCTGAAACTATGCTCTTTGAGATCACCATCCAGCACAACATTTCCGATAGTAGAATTCTTGTTCCATCATGGAATTTTTCCTTTCTTGGTATGTTCTCCTTAATATGGTGTGCTTGCTTAAGCATTCCTGACAAATATTTTCTATCAGGGAAGTATATTTTGCAGTCAAGTGAGTGGAATATTGCATTAATTCTTTGGAGGAGATCTGAACCCTAACCCTAACCAGTGCAAACACAAACCTAGGGTTAGGGTTAGAATTCCAGCAAAACGTAGATACTTTTTGATGGCATGGCTGTGTTTTAGGACAGAAATGATATTTAGGAAAAGCGTTATTTCAGTGATATCTTCAAAAAAAAATTCTTCCATATTTTGGTACTCTGCATTGCTCAAAAAGGAAATGTGGCTGAAATTGCCCTATAGGGAAAAGTTTGAAAAAACCATTATTTCATCTCACTATCTTACTGTTGTCTTTGAAAACACATGCATATTAACACAGAAAGACCAAATTTAGGCGGGTTTTCGACTCCAATCCCAGTTAAGCCTGAAACTATGCTCTTTGAGATCACCATCCAGCACAACATTTACGATAGTAGAATTCTTGTTCCATCATGGAATTTTTCCTTTCTTGGTATGTTCTCCTTAATATGGTGTGCTTGCTTAAGCATTCCTGACAAATATTTTCTATCAGGGAAGTATATTTTGCAGTCAAGTGAGTGGAATATTGCATTAATTCTTTGGAGGAGATCTGAACCCTAACCCTAACCAGTGCAAACACAAACCTAGGGTTAGGGTTAGAACTCCAGCAAAACGTAGATACTTTTTGATGGCATGGCTGTGTTTTAGGACAGAAATGATATTTAGGAAAAGCGTTATTTCAGTGATATCTTCAAAAAAAAATTCTTCCATATTTTGGTACTCTGCATTGCTCAAAAAGGAAATGTTGCTGAAATTGCCCTAAAGGGAAAAGTTTGAAAAAACTATTATTAGATCTCACTATCTTACTGTTGTGTTTGAAAACACATGCATATTAACACAGAAAGACAAAATTTAGGCGGGTTTTCGACTCTAATCCCAGTTAAGCCTGAAACTATGCTCTTTGAGATCACCATCCAGCACAACATTTCCGATAGTAGAATTCTTGTTCCATCATGGAATTTTTCCTTTCTTGGTATGTTCTCCTTAATATGGTGTGCTTGCTTAAGCATTCCTGACAAATATTTTCTATCAGGGAAGTATATTTTGCAGTCAAGTGAGTTTAATATTGCATTAATTCTTTGGAGGAGATCTGAACCCTAACCCTAACCAGTGCAAACACAAAGCTAGGGTTAGGGTTAGAATTCCAGCAAAACGTAGATACTTTTTGATGGCATGGCTGTGTTTAAGGACAAAAATGATATTTAGGAAAAGCGTTATTTCAGTGATATCTTCAAAAAAAAATTCTTCCATATTTTGGTACTCTGCATTGCTCAAAAAGGAAATGTGGCTGAAATTGCCCTATAGGGAAAAGTTTGAAAAAACCATTATTACATCTCACTATCTTACTGTTGTCTTTGAACACACATGCATGTTAACATAGAAAGACCAAATTTAGGCGGGTTTTCGTCTCTAATCCCAGTTAAGCCTTAAACTATGCTCATTGAGATCACCATCCAGCACAACATTTCCGATAGTAGAATACTTGTTCCAGCATGGAATTTTTCCTTTCTTGGTACGTTCTCCTTAATATGGTGTGCTTGCTTAATCATTCCTGACAAATATTTTCTATCAGTGAAGTATATTTTGCAGTCAAGTGAGTGGAATATTGCATTAATTCTTCTTAGGAGATCTCAACCCTAACCCTAACCAGTGCAAACACAAAGCTAGGGTTAGGGTTAGAATTCCAGCAAAACGTAGATACTTTTTGATGGCATGGCTGTGTTTTAGGACTGAAATGATATTTAGGAAAAGCGTTATTTCAGTGATATCTTCAAAAAAAAATTCTTCCATATTTTGGTACTCTGCATTGCTCAAAAAGGAAATGTTGCTGAAATTGCCCTATAGGGAAAAGTTTGAAAAAACTATTATTACATCTCAGTATCCTACCGTTGGCTTTGAACACACATGCATGTTAACATAGAAAGACCAAATTTAGGCGGGTTTTCGTCTCTAATCCCAGTTAAGCCTTAAACTATGCTCATTGAGATCACCATCCAGCACAACATTTCCGATAGTAGAATACTTGTTCCAGCATGGAATTTTTCCTTTCTTGGTACGTTCTCCTTAGTATGGTGTGCTTGCTTAACCATTCCTGACAAATATTTTCTATCAGTGAAGTATATTTTGCAGTCAAGTGACTGGAATATTGCATTAATTCTTTGGTGGAGATCTGAACCCTAACCCTAACCAGTGCAAACACAAAGCTAGGGTTAGGGTTAGAATTCCAGCAAAACGTAGATACTTTTTGATGGCATGGCTGTGTTTAAGGACAAAAATGATATTTAGGAAAAGCGTTATTTCAGTGATATCTTCAAAAAAAAATTCTTCCATATTTTGGTACTCTGCATTGCTCAAAAAGGAAATGTGGCTGAAATTGCCCTATAGGGAAGAGTTTGAAAAAACCATTATTTCATCTCACTATCTTACTGTTGTCTTTGAAAACACATGCATATTAACACAGAAAGACCAAATTTAGGCGGGTTTTCGACTCTAATCCCAGTTAAGCCTGAAACTATGCTCTTTGAGATCACCATCCAGCACAACATTTACGATAGTAGAATTCTTGTTCCATCATGGAATTTTTCCTTTCTTGGTATGTTCTCCTTAATATGGTGTGCTTGCTTAAGCATTCCTGACAAATATTTTCTATCAGGGAAGTATATTTTGCAGTCAAGTGAGTGGAATATTGCATTAATTCTTTGGAGGAGATCTGAACCCTAACCCTAACCAGTGCAAACACAAACCTAGGGTTAGGGTTAGAATTCCAGCAAAACGTAGATACTTTTTGATGGCATGGCTGTGTTTAAGGACAAAAATGATATTTAGGAAAAGCGTTATTTCAGTGATATCTTCAAAAAAAAATTCTTCCATATTTTGGTACTCTGCATTGCTCAAAAAGGAAATGTGGCTGAAATTGCCCTATAGGGAAAAGTTTGAAAAAACCATTATTACATCTCACTATCTTACTGTTGTCTTTGAACACACATGCATGTTAACATAGAAAGACCAAATTAGGCGGGTTTTCGACTCTAATCCCAGTTAAGCCTCAAACTATGCTCATTGAGATCACCATCCAGCACAACATTTCCGATAGTAGAATACTTGTTCCAGCATGGAATTTTTCCTTTCTTGGTACGTTCTCCTTAGTATGGTGTGCTTGCTTAACCATTCCTGACAAATATTTTCTATCAGTGAAGTATATTTTGCAGTCAAGTGACTGGAATATTGCATTAATTCTTTGGAGGAGATCTGAACCCTAACCCTAACCAGTGCAAACACAAAGCTAGGGTTAGGGTTAGAACTCCAGCAAAACGTAGATACTTTTTGATGGCGTGGCTGTGTTTTAGGACAGAAATGATATTTAGGAAAAGCGTTATTTCAGTGATATCTTCAAAAAAAAATTCTATCATATTTTGGTACTCTGCATTGCTCAATAAGGAAATGTGGCTGAAATTGCCCTATAGGGAAAAGTTTGAAAAAACCATTATTACATCTCACTATCTTACTGTTGTGTTTGAAAACACATGCATATTAACACAGAAAGACAAAATTTAGGCGGGTTTTCGACTCTAATCCCAGTTAAGCCTGAAACTATGCTCTTTGAGATCACCATCCAGCACAACATTTCCGATAGTAGAATTCTTGTTCCATCATGGAATTTTTCCTTTCTTGGTATGTTCTCCTTAATATGGTGTGCTTGCTTAAGCATTCCTGACAAATATTTTCTATCAGGGAAGTATATTTTGCAGTCAAGTGAGTTTAATATTGCATTAATTCTTTGGAGGAGATCTGAACCCTAACCCTAACCAGTGCAAACACAAAGCTAGGGTTAGGGTTAGAATTCCAGCAAAACGTAGATACTTTTTGATGGCATGGCTGTGTTTAAGGACAAAAATGATATTTAGGAAAAGCGTTATTTCAGTGATATCTTCAAAAAAAAATTCTTCCATATTTTGGTACTCTGCATTGCTCAAAAAGGAAATGTGGCTGAAATTGCCCTATAGGGAAAAGTTTGAAAAAACCATTATTACATCTCACTATCTTACTGTTGTCTTTGAAAACACATGCATATTAACACAGAAAGACCAAATTTAGGCGGGTTTTCGACTCTAATCCCAGTTAAGCCTGAAACTATGCTCTTTGAGATCACCATCCAGCACAACATTTCCGATAGTAGAATTCTTGTTCCATCATGGAATTTTTCCTTTCTTGGTATGTTCTCCTTAATATGGTGTGCTTGCTTAAGCATTCCTGACAAATATTTTCTATCAGTGAAGTATATTTTGCATTCAAGTGAGTGGAATATTGCATTAATTCTTTGGAGGAGATCTGAACCCTAACCCTAACCAGTGCAAACACAAACCTAGGGTTAGGGTTAGAATTCCAGCAAAACGTAGATACTTTTTGATGGCACGGCTGTGTTTTAGGACAGAAATGATATTTAGGAAAAGCGTTATTTCAGTGATATCTTCAAAAAAAAATTCTTCCATATTTTGGTACTCTGCATTGCTCAAAAAGGAAATGTTGCTGAAATTGCCCTAAAGGGAAAAGTTTGAAAAAACTATTATTACATCTCACTATCTTACTGTTGTCTTTGAACACACATGCATGTTAACATAGAAAGACCAAATTTAGGCGGGTTTTCGTCTCTAATCCCAGTTAAGCCTTAAACTATGCTCATTGAGATCACCATCCAGCACAACATTTCCGATAGTAGAATACTTGTTCCAGCATGGAATTTTTCCTTTCTTGGTACGTTCTCCTTAATATGGTGTGCTTGCTTAATCATTCCTGACAAATATTTTCTATCAGTGAAGTATATTTTGCAGTCAAGTGAGTGGAATATTGCATTAATTCTTCTTAGGAGATCTCAACCCTAACCCTAACCAGTGCAAACACAAAGCTAGGGTTAGGGTTAGAATTCCAGCAAAACGTAGATACTTTTTGATGGCATGGCTGTGTTTTAGGACTGAAATGATATTTAGGAAAAGCGTTATTTCAGTGATATCTTCAAACAAAAATTCTTCCATATTTTGGTACTCTGCATTGCTCAAAAAGGAAATGTGGCTGAAATTGCCCTATAGGGAAAAGTTTGAAAAAAACATTATTACATCTCACTATCTTACTGTTGTCTTTGAACACACATGCATATTAACACAGAAAGACCAAATTTAGGCGGGTTTTCGTCTCTAATCCCAGTTAAGCCTTAAACTATGCTCATTGAGATCACCATCCAGCACAACATTTCCGATAATAGAATACTTGTTCCATCATGGAATTTTTCCTTTCTTGGTATGTTCTCCTTAATATGGTGTGCTTGCTTAAGCATTCCTGACAAATATTTTCTATCAGGGAAGTATATTTTGCAGTCAAGTGAGTGGAATATTGCATTAATTCTTTGGAGGAGATCTGAACCCTAACCCTAACCAGTGCAAACACAAACCTAGGGTTAGGGTTAGAACTCCAGCAAAACGTAGATACTTTTTGATGGCATGGCTGTGTTTTAGGACAGAAATGATATTTAGGAAAAGCGTTATTTCAGTGATATCTTCAAAAAAAAAATTATTCCATATTTTGGTACTCTGCATTGCTCAAAAAGGAAATGTGGCTGAAATTGCGCTATAGGGAAAAGTTTGAAAAAACCATTATTACATCTCACTATCTTACTGTTGTCTTTGAAAACACATGCATATTAACACAGAAAGACCAAATTTAGGCGGGTTTTCGACTCTAATCCCAGTTAAGCCTGAAACTATGCTCATTGAGATCAACATCCACCACAACATTTCCGATAGTAGAATACTTGTTCCAGCATGGAATTTTTCCTTTCTTGGTACGTTCTCCTTAGTATGGTGTGCTTGCTTAACCATTCCTGACAAATATTTTCTATCAGTGAAGTATATTTTGCAGTCAAGTGACTTGAATATTGCATTAATTCTTTGGAGGAGATCTGAACCCTAACCCTAACCAGTGCAAACACAAAGCTAGGGTTAGGGTTAGAATTCCAGCAAAACGTAGATACTTTTTGATGGCATGGCTGTGTTTAAGGACAAAAATGATATTTAGGAAAAGCGTTATTTCAGTGATATCTTCAAAAAAAAATTCTTCCATATTTTGGTACTCTGCATTGCTCAAAAAGGAAATGTGGCTGAAATTGCCCTAAAGGGAAAAGTTTGAAAAAACCATTATTACATCTCACTATCTTACTGTTGTCTTTGAACACACATGCAAGTTAACATAGAAAGACCAAATTTAGGCGGGTTTTCGACTCTAATCCCAGTTAAGCCTGAAACTATGCTCATTGAGATCACCATCCAGCACAACATTTCCGATAGTAGAATACTTGTTCCAGCATGGAATTTTTCCTTTCTTGGTACGTTCTCCTTAGTATGGTGTGCTTGCTTAACCATTCCTGACAAATATTTTCTATCAGTGAAGTATATTTTGCTGTCAAGTGACTGGAATATTGCATTAATTCTTTGGAGGAGATCTGAACCCTAACCCTAACCAGTGCAAACACAAAGCTAGGGTTAGGGTTAGAATTCCAGCAAAACGTAGATACTTTTTGATGGCATGGCTGTGTTTAAGGACAAAAATGATATTTAGGAAAAGCGTTATTTCAGTGATATCTTCAAAAAAAAATTCTTCCATATTTTGGTACTCTGCATTGCTCAAAAAGGAAATGTTGCTGAAATTGCCCTAAAGGGAAAAGTTTGAAAAAACTATTATTACATCTCAGTATCCTACCGTTGGCTTTGAACACACATGCATGTTAACATAGAAAGACCAAATTTAGGTGGGTTTTCGTCTCTAATCCCAGTTAAGCCTTAAACTATGCTCATTGAGATCACCATCCAGCACAACATATCCGATAGTAGAATTCTTGTTCCATCATGGAATTTTTCCTTTCTTGGTATGTTTTCCTTAGTATGGTGTGCTTGCTTAAGCATTCCTGACAAATATTTTCTATCAGGGAAGTATATTTTGCAGTCAAGTGACTGGAATATTGCATTAATTCTTTGGAGGAGATCTGAACCCTAACCCTAACCAGTGCAAACACAATGCTAGGGTTAGGGTTAGATTTCCAGCAAAACATAGATACTTTTTGATGGCATGGCTGTGTTTAAGGACAAAAATGATATTTAGGAAAAGCGTTATTTCAGTGATATCTTCAAAAAAAATTCTTCCATATTTTGGTACTCTGCATTGCTCAAAAAGGAAATGTGGCTGAAATTGCCCTATAGGGAAAAGTTTGAAAAAACCATTATTACATCTCACTATCTTACTGTTGTCTTTGAACACACATGCATGTTAACATAGAAAGACCAAATTTAGGCGGGTTGTCGTCTCTAATCCCAGTTAAGCCTTAAACTATGCTCATTGAGATCACCATCCAGCACAACATTTCCGATAATAGAATACTTGTTCCAGCATGGAATTTTTCCTTTCTTGGTACATTCTCCTTAGTATGGTGTGCTTGCTTAACCATTCCTGACAAATATTTTCTATCAGTGAAGTATATTTTGCTGTCAAGTGACTGGAATATTGCATTAATTCTTTGGTGGAGATCTGAACCCTAACCCTAACCAGTGCAAACACAAAGCTAGGGTTAGGGTTAGAATTCCAGCAAAACGTAGATACTTTTTGATGGCATGGCTGTGTTTAAGGACAAAAATGATATTTAGGAAAAGCGTTATTTCAGTGATATCTTCAAACAAAAATTCTTCCATATTTTGGTACTCTGCATTGCTCAAAAAGGAAATGTGGCTGAAATTGCCCTATAGGGAAAAGTTTGAAAAAACCATTATTACATCTCACTATCTTACTGTTGTCTTTGAACACACATGCATGTTAACATAGAAAGACCAAATTTAGGCGGGTTTTCGACTCTAATCCCAGTTAAGCCTGAAACTATGCTCATTGAGATCACCATCCAGCACAACATTTCCGATAGTAGAATTCTTGTTCCATCATGGAATTTTTCCTTTCTTGGTATGTTCTCCTTAATATGGTGTGCTTGCTTAAGCATTCCTGACAAATATTTTCTATCAGGGAAGTATATTTTGCAGTCAAGTGACTGGAATATTGCATTAATTCTTTGGAGGAGATCTGAACCCTAACCCTAACCAGTGCAAACACAAAGCTAGGGTTAGGGTTAGAACTCCAGCAAAATGTAGATACTTTTTGATGGCATGGCTGTGTTTTAGGACAGAAATGATATTTAGGAAAAGCGTTATTTCAGGGATATCTTCAAAAAAAAATTCTTCCATTTTTTGGTACTCTGCATTGCTCAAAAAGGAAATGTTGCTGAAATTGCCCTAAAGGGAAAAGTTTGAAAAAACTATTATTACATCTCACTATCTTACTGTTGTCTTTGAACACACATGCATGTTAACATAGAAAGACCAAATTTAGGCGGGTTTTCGTCTCTAATCCCAGTTAAGCCTTAAACTATGCTCATTGAGATCACCATCCAGCACAACATTTCCGATAGTAGAATACTTGTTCAAGCATGGAATTTTTCCTTTCTTGGTACGTTCTCCTTAGTATGGTGTGCTTGCTTAACCATTCCTGACAAATATTTTCTATCAGTGAAGTATATTTTGCAGTCAAGTGACTGGAATATTGCATTAATTCTTTGGTGGAGATCTGAACCCTAACCCTAACCAGTGCAAACACAAAGCTAGGGTTAGGGTTAGAATTCCAGCAAAACGTAGATACTTTTTGATGGCATGGCTGTGTTTTAGGACTGAAATGATATTTAGGAAAAGCGTTATTTCAGTGATATCTTCAAAAAAAAAATCTTCCATATTTTGGTACTCTGCATTGCTCAAAAAGGAAATGTTGCTGAAATTGCCCTATAGGGAAAAGTTTGAAAAAACTATTATTACATCTCAGTATCCTACCGTTGGCTTTGAACACACATGCATGTTAACATAGAAAGACCAAATTTAGGCGGGTTTTCGTCTCTAATCCCAGTTAAGCCTTAAACTATGCTCATTGAGATCACCATCCAGCACAACATTTCCGATAGTAGAATTCTTGTTCCATCATGGAATTTTTCCTTTCTTGGTATGTTTTCCTTAGTATGGTGTGCTTGCTTAAGCATTCCTGACAAATATTTTCTATCAGGGAAGTATATTTTGCAGTCAAGTGACTGGAATATTGCATTAATTCTTTGGAGGAGATCTGAACCCTAACCCTAACCAGTGCAAACACAAAGCTAGGGTTAGGGTTAGATTTCCAGCAAAACATAGATACTTTTTGATGGCATGGCTGTGTTTAAGGACAAAAATGATATTTAGGAAAAGCGTTATTTCAGTGATATCTTCAAAAAAAATTCTTCCATATTTTGGTACTCTGCATTGCTCAAAAAGGAAATGTGGCTGAAATTGCCCTATAGGGAAAAGTTTGAAAAAACCATTATTACATCTCACTATCTTACTGTTGTCTTTGAACACACATGCATGTTAACATAGAAAGACCAAATTTAGGCGGGTTGTCGTCTCTAATCCCAGTTAAGCCTTAAACTATGCTCATTGAGATCACCATCCAGCACAACATTTCCGATAATAGAATACTTGTTCCAGCATGGAATTTTTCCTTTCTTGGTACGTTCTCCTTAGTATGGTGTGCTTGCTTAACCATTCCTGACAAATATTTTCTATCAGTGAAGAATATTTTGCAGTCAAGTGACTGGAATATTGCATTAATTCTTTGGTGGAGATCTGAACCCTAACCCTAACCAGTGCAAACACAAAGCTAGGGTTAGGGTTAGAATTCCAGCAAAACGTAGATACTTTTTGATGGCATGGCTGTGTTTAAGGACAAAAATGATATTTAGGAAAAGCGTTATTTCAGTGATATCTTCAAACAAAAATTCTTCCATATTTTGGTACTCTGCATTGCTCAAAAAGGAAATGTGGCTGAAATTGCCCTATAGGGAAAAGTTTGAAAAAACCATTATTACATCTCACTATCTTACTGTTGTCTTTGAACACACATGCATGTTAACATAGAAAGACCAAATTTAGGCGGGTTTTCATCGCTAATCCCAGTTAAGCCTTAAACTATGCTCATTGAGATCACCATCCAGCACAACATTTCCGATAATAGAATACTTGTTCCAGCATGGAATTTTTCCTTTCTTGGTACATTCTCCTTAGTATGGTGTGCTTGCTTAACCATTCCTGACAAATATTTTCTATCAGTGAAGTATATTTTGCTGTCAAGTGACTGGAATATTGCATTAATTCTTTGGTGGAGATCTGAACCCTAACCCTAACCAGTGCAAACACAAAGCTAGGGTTAGGGTTAGAATTCCAGCAAAACGTAGATACTTTTTGATGGCATGGCTGTGTTTAAGGACAAAAATGATATTTAGGAAAAGCGTTATTTCAGTGATATCTTCAAACAAAAATTCTTCCATATTTTGGTACTCTGCATTGCTCAAAAAGGAAATGTGGCTGAAATTGCCCTATAGGGAAAAGTTTGAAAAAACCATTATTACATCTCACTATCTTACTGTTGTCTTTGAACACACATGCATGTTAACATAGAAAGACCAAATTTAGGCGGGTTTTCGACTCTAATCCCAGTTAAGCCTGAAACTATGCTCTTTGAGATCACCATCCAGCACAACATTTCCGATAGTAGAATTCTTGTTCCATCATGGAATTTTTCCTTTCTTGGTATGTTCTCCTTAATATGGTGTGCTTGCTTAAGCATTCCTGACAAATATTTTCTATCAGGGAAGTATATTTTGAAGTCAAGTGACTGGAATATTGCATTAATTCTTCTTAGGAGATCTCAACCCTAACCCTAACCAGTGCAAACACAAAGCTAGGGTTAGGGTTAGAATTCCAGCAAAACGTAGATACTTTTTGATGGCATGGCTGTGTTTTAGGACTGAAATGATATTTAGGAAAAGCGTTATTTCAGTGATATCTTCAAAAAAAAATTCTTCCATATTTTGGTACTCTGCATTGCTCAAAAAGGAAATGTTGCTGAAATTGCCCTATAGGGAAAAGTTTGAAAAAACTATTATTACATCTCAGTATCCTACCGTTGGCTTTGAACACACATGCATGTTAACATAGAAAGACCAAATTTAGGCGGGTTTTCGTCTCTAATCCCAGTTAAGCCTTAAACTATGCTCATTGAGATCACCATCCAGCACAACATTTCCGATAGTAGAATACTTGTTCCAGCATGGAATTTTTCCTTTCTTGGTACGTTCTCCTTAGTATGGTGTGCTTGCTTAACCATTCCTGACAAATATTTTCTATCAGTGAAGTATATTTTGCAGTCAAGTGACTGGAATATTGCATTAATTCTTTGGAGGAGATCTGAACCCTAACCCTAACCAGTGCAAACACAAAGCTAGGGTTAGGGTTAGAATTCCAGCAAAACGTAGATACTTTTTGATGGCATGGCTGTGTTTAAGGACAAAAATGATATTTAGGAAAAGCGTTATTTCAGTAATATCTTCAAAAAAAAATTCTTCCATATTTTGGTACTCTGCATTGCTCAAAAAGGAAATGTTGCTGAAATTGCCCTAAAGGGAAAAGTTTGAAAAAACTATTATTACATCTCAGAATCCTACCGTTGGCTTTGAACACACATGCATGTTAACATAGAAAGAACAAATTTAGGCGGGTTTTCGTCTCTAATCCCAGTTATGCCTTAAACTATGCTCATTGAGATCACCATCAAGCACAACATTTCCGATAGTAGAATACTTGTTCCAGCATGGAATTTTTCCTTTCTTGGTACGTTCTCCTTAATATGGTGTGCTTGCTTAATCATTCCTGACAAATATTTTCTATCAGTGAAGTATATTTTGCAGTCAAGTGAGTGGAATATTGCATTAATTCTTCTTAGGAGATCTCAACCCTAACCCTAACCAGTGCAAACACAAAGCTAGGGTTAGGGTTAGAATTCCAGCAAAACGTAGATACTTTTTGATGGCATGGCTGTGTTTTAGGACTGAAATGATATTTAGGAAAAGCGTTATTTCAGTGATATCTTCAAAAAAAAATTCTTCCATATTTTGGTACTCTGCATTGCTCAAAAAGGAAATGTTGCTGAAATTGCCCTATAGGGAAAAGTTTGAAAAAACTATTATTACATCTCAGTATCCTACCGTTGGCTTTGAACACACATGCATGTTAACATAGAAAGACCAAATTTAGGCGGGTTGTCGTCTCTAATCCCAGTTAAGCCTTAAACTATGCTCATTGAGATCACCATCCAGCACAACATTTCCGATAGTAGAATTCTTGTTCCATCATGGAATTTTTCCTTTCTTGGTATGTTTTCCTTAGTATGGTGTGCTTGCTTAAGCATTCCTGACAAATATTTTCTATCAGGGAAGTATATTTTGCAGTCAAGTGACTGGAATATTGCATTAATTCTTTGGAGGAGATCTGAACCCTAACCCTAACCAGTGCAAACACAAAGCTAGGGTTAGGGTTAGAATTCCAGCAAAACATAGATACTTTTTGATGGCATGGCTGTGTTTAAGGACAAAAATGATATTTAGGAAAAGCGTTATTTCAGTGATATCTTCAAAAAAAATTCTTCCATATTTTGGTACTCTGCATTGCTCAAAAAGGAAATGTGGCTGAAATTGCCCTATAGGGAAAAGTTTGAAAAAACCATTATTACATCTCACTATCTTACTGTTGTCTTTGAACACACATGCATGTTAACATAGAAAGACCAAATTTAGGCGGGTTGTCGTCTCTAATCCCAGTTAAGCCTTAAACTATGCTCATTGAGATCACCATCCAGCACAACATTTCCGATAATAGAATACTTGTTCCAGCATGGAATTTTTCCTTTCTTGGTACGTTCACCTTAGTATGGTGTGCTTGCTTAACCATTCCTGACAAATATTTTCTATCAGTGAAGTATATTTTGCTGTCAAGTGACTGGAATATTGCATTAATTCGTTGGTGGAGATCTGAACCCTAACCCTAACCAGTGCAAACACAAAGCTAGGGTTAGGGTTAGAATTCCAGCAAAACGTAGATACTTTTTGATGGCATGGCTGTGTTTAAGGACAAAAATGATATTTAGGAAAAGCGTTATTTCAGTGATATCTTCAAACAAAAATTCTTCCATATTTTGGTACTCTGCATTGCTCAAAAAGGAAATGTGGCTGAAATTGCCCTATAGGGAAAAGTTTGAAAAAACCATTATTACATCTCACTATCTTACTGTTGTCTTTGAACACACATGCATGTTAACATAGAAAGACCAAATTTAGGCGGGTTTTCGACTCTAATCCCAGTTAAGCCTGAAACTATGCTCTTTGAGATCACCATCCAGCACAACATTTCCGATAGTAGAATTCTTGTTCCATCATGGAATTTTTCCTTTCTTGGTATGTTCTCCTTAATATGGTGTGCTTGCTTAAGCATTCCTGACAAATATTTCCTATCAGGGAAGTATATATTGCAGTCAAGTGAGTGGAATATTGCATTAATTCTTTGGAGGAGATCTGAACCCTAATCCTAACCAGTGCAAACACAAAGCTAGGGTTAGGGTTAGAACTCCAGCAAAATGTAGATACTTTTTGATGGCATGGCTGTGTTTTAGGACAGAAATGATAGTTAGGAAAAACGTTATTTCAGTGATATCTTCAAAAAAAAATTCTTCCATTTTTTGGTACTCTGCATTGCTCAAAAAGGAAATGTTGCTGAAATTGCCCTAAAGGGAAAAGTTTGAAAAAACTATTATTACATCTCACTATCATACTGTTGTCTTTGAACACAAATGCATGTTAACATAGAAAGACCAAATTTAGGCGGGTTTTCGTCTCTAATCCCAGTTAAGCCTTAAACTATGCTCATTGAGATCACCATCCAGCACAACATTTCCGATAGTAGAATACTTGTTCCAGCATGGAATTTTTCCTTTCTTGGTACGTTCTCCTTAGTATGGTGTGCTTGCTTAACCATTCCTGACAAATATTTTCTATCAGTGAAGTATATTTTGCAGTCAAGTGACTGGAATATTGCATTAATTCTTTGGTGGAGATCTGAACCCTAACCCTAACCAGTGCAAACACAAAGCTAGGGTTAGGGTTAGAATTCCAGCAAAACGTAGATACTTTTTGATGGCATGGCTGTGTTTAAGGACAAAAATGATATTTAGGAAAAGCGTTATTTCAGTGATATCTTCAAAAAAAAATTCTTCCATATTTTGGTACTCTGCATTGCTCAAAAAGGAAATGTGGCTGAAATTGCCCTATAGGGAAAAGTTTGAAAAAACCATTATTACATCTCACTATCTTACTGTTGTCTTTGAACACACATGCATGTTAACATAGAAAGACCAAATTTAGGCGGGTTTTCGTCTCTAATCCCAGTTAAGCCTTAAACTATGCTCATTGAGATCACCATCCAGCACAACATTTCCGATAATAGAATACTTGTTCCAGCATGGAATTTTTCCTTTCTTGGTACGTTCTCCTAAGTATGGTGTGCTTGCTTAAGCATTCCTGACAAATATTTTCTATCAGGGAAGTATATTTTGCAGTCAAGTGAGTGGAATATTGCATTAATTCTTTGGAGGAGATCTGAACCCTAACCCTAACCAGTGCAAACACAAAGCTAGGGTTAGGGTTAGAACTCCAGCAAAATGTAGATACTTTTTGATGGCATGGCTGTGTTTTAGGACAGAAATGATATTTAGGAAAAGCGTTATTTCAGTGATATCTTCAAAAAAAAATTCTTCCATTTTTTGGTACTCTGCATTGCTCAAAAAGGAAATGTTGCTGAAATTGCCCTAAAGGGAAAAGTTTGAAAAAACTATTATTACATCTCACTATCTTACTGTTGTCTTTGAACACACATGCATGTTAACATAGAAAGACCAAATTTAGGCGGGTTTTCGTCTCTAATCCCAATTAAGCCTTAAACTATGCTCATTGAGATCACCATCCAGCACAACATTTCCGATAGTAGAATACTTGTTCCAGTATGGAATTTTTCCTTTCTTGGTACGTTCTCCTTAGTATGGTGTGCTTGCTTAACCATTCCTGACAAATATTTTCTATCAGTGAAGTATATTTTGCAGTCAAGTGACTGGAATATTGCATTAATTCTTTGGTGGAGATCTGAACCCTAACCCTTACCAGTGCAAACACAAAGCTAGGGTTAGGGTTAGAACTCCAGCAAAATGTAGATACTTTTTGATGGCATGGCTGTGTTTTAGGACAGAAATGATATTTAGGAAAAGCGTTATTTCAGTGATATCTTCAAAAAAAAATTCTTCCATTTTTTGGTACTCTGCATTGCTCAAAAAGGAAATGTTGCTGAAATTGCCCTAAAGGGAAAAGTTTGAAAAAACGATTATTACATCTCACTATCTTACTGTTGTCTTTGAAAACACATGCATGTTAACATAGAAAGACAAAATTTAGGCGGGTTTTCGTCTCTAATCCCAGTTAAGCCTTAAACTATGCTCATTGAGATCACCATCCAGCACAACATTTCCGATAGTAGAATACTTGTTCCAGCATGGAATTTTTCCTTTCTTGGTACGTTCTCCTTAGTATGGTGTGCTTGCTTAACCATTCCTGACAAATATTTTCTATCAGTGAAGTATATTTTGCAGTCAAGTGACTGGAATATTGCATTAATTCTTTGGTGGAGATCTGAACCCTAACCCTAACCAGTGCAAACACAAAGCTAAGGTTAGGGTTAGAATTCCAGCAAAACGTAGATACTTTTTGATGGCATGGCTGTGTTTAAGGACAAAAATGATATTTAGGTAAAGCGTTATTTCAGTGATATCTTCAAACAAAAATTCTTCCATATTTTGGTACTCTGCATTGCTCAAAAAGGAAATGTGGCTGAAATTGCCCTATAGGGAAAAGTTTGAAAAAACCATTATTACATCTCACTATCTTACTGTTGTCTTTGAACACACATGCATATTAACACAGAAAGACCAAATTTAGGCGGGTTTTCGTCTCTAATCCCAGTTAAGCCTTAAACTATGCTCATTGAGATCACCATCCAGCACAACATTTCCGATAATAGAATACTTGTTCCAGCATGGAATTTTTCCTTTCTTGGTACGTTCTCCTTAGTATGGTGTGCTTGCTTAACCATTCCTGACAAATATTTTCTATCAGTGAAGTATATTTTGCAGTCAAGTGACTGGAATATTGCATTAATTCTTTGGTGGAGATCTGAACCCTAACCCTAACCAGTGCAAACACAAAGCTAGGGTTAGGGTTAGAATTCCAGCAAAACGTAGATACTTTTTGATGGCATGGCTGTGTTTAAGGACAAAAATGATATTTAGGAAAAGCGTTATTTCAGTGATATCTTCAAAAAAAAATTCTTCCATATTTTGGTACTCTGCATTGCTCAAAAAGGAAATGTGGCTGAAATTGCCCTATAGGGAAAAGTTTGAAAAAACCATTATTACATCTCACTATCTTACTGTTGTCTTTGAACACACATGCATGTTAACATAGAAAGACCAAATTTAGGCGGGTTTTCGTCTCTAATCCCAGTTAAGCCTTAAACTATGCTCATTGAGATCACCATCCAGCACAACATTTCCGATAATAGAATACTTGTTCCAGCATGGAATTTTTCCTTTCTTGGTACGTTCTCCTAAGTATGGTGTGCTTGCTTAAGCATTCCTGACAAATATTTTCTATCAGGGAAGTATATTTTGCAGTCAAGTGAGTGGAATATTGCATTAATTCTTTGGAGGAGATCTGAACCCTAACCCTAACCAGTGCAAACACAAAGCTAGGGTTAGGGTTAGAACTCCAGCAAAATGTAGATACTTTTTGATGGCATGGCTGTGTTTTAGGACAGAAATGATATTTAGGAAAAGCGTTATTTCAGTGATATCTTCAAAAAAAAATTCTTCCATTTTTTGGTACTCTGCATTGCTCAAAAAGGAAATGTTGCTGAAATTGCCCTAAAGGGAAAAGTTTGAAAAAAACATTATTACATCTCACTATCTTACTGTTGTCTTTGAACACACATGCATGTTAACATAGAAAGACCAAATTTAGGCGGGTTTTCGTCTCTAATCCCAGTTATGCCTTAAACTATGCTCATTGAGATCACCATCCAGCACAACATTTCCGATAGTAGAATACTTGTTCCAGCATGGAATTTTTCCTTTCTTGGTACGTTCTCCTTAATATGGTGTGCTTGCTTAATCATTCCTGACAAATATTTTCTATCAGTGAAGTATATTTTGCAGTCAAGTGAGTGGAATATTGCATTAATTCTTCTTAGGAGATCTCAACCCTAACCCTAACCAGTGCAAACACAAAGCTAGGGTTAGGGTTAGAATTCCAGCAAAACGTAGATACTTTTTGATGGCATGGCTGTGTTTTAGGACTGAAATGATATTTAGGAAAAGCGTTATTTCAGTGATATCTTCAAAAAAAAATTCTTCCATATTTTGGTACTCTGCATTGCTCAAAAAGGAAATGTTGCTGAAATTGCCCTATAGGGAAAAGTTTGAAAAAACTATTATTACATCTCAGTATCCTACCGTTGGCTTTGAACACACATGCATGTTAACATAGAAAGACCAAATTTAGGCGGGTTTTCGTCTCTAATCCCAGTTAAGCCTTAAACTATGCTCATTGAGATCACCATCCAGCACAACATTTCCGATAGTAGAATACTTGTTCCAGCATGGAATTTTTCCTTTCTTGGTACGTTCTCCTTAGTATGGTGTGCTTGCTTAACCATTCCTGACAAATATTTTCTATCAGTGAAGTATATTTTGCAGTCAAGTGACTGGAATATTGCATTAATTCTTTGGAGGAGATCTGAACCCTAACCCTAACCAGTGCAAACACAAAGCTAGGGTTAGGGTTAGAATTCCAGCAAAACATAGATACTTTTTGATGGCATGGCTGTGTTTAAGGACAAAAATGATATTTAGGAAAAGCGTTATTTCAGTGATATCTTCAAAAAAAATTCTTCCATATTTTGGTACTCTGCATTGCTCAAAAAGGAAATGTGGCTGAAATTGCCCTATAGGGAAAAGTTTGAAAAAACCATTATTACATCTCACTATCTTACTGTTGTCTTTGAACACACATGCATGTTAACATAGAAAGACCAAATTTAGGCGGGTTGTCGTCTCTAATCCCAGTTAAGCCTTAAACTATGCTCATTGAGATCACCATCCAGCACAACATTTCCGATAATAGAATACTTGTTCCAGCATGGAATTTTTCCTTTCTTGGTACGTTCACCTTAGTATGGTGTGCTTGCTTAACCATTCCTGACAAATATTTTCTATCAGTGAAGAATATTTTGCAGTCAAGTGACTGGAATATTGCATTAATTCTTTGGTGAAGATCTGAACCCTAACCCTAACCAGTGCAAACACAAAGCTAGGGTTAGGGTTAGAATTCCAGCAAAACGTAGATACTTTTTGATGGCATGGCTGTGTTTAAGGACAAAAATGATATTTAGGAAAAGCGTTATTTCAGTGATATCTTCAAAAAAAAATTCTTCCATATTTTGGTACTCTGCATTGCTCAAAAAGGAAATGTGGCTGAAATTGCCCTATAGGGAAAAGTTTGAAAAAACCATTATTACATCTCACTATCTTACTGTTGTCTTTGAACACACATGCATGTTAACATAGAAAGACCAAATTTAGGCGGGTTTTCGTCTCTAATCCCAGTTAAGCCTTAAACTATGCTCATTGAGATCACCATCCAGCACAACATTTCCGATAATAGAATACTTGTTCCAGCATGGAATTTTTCCTTTCTTGGTACGTTCTCCTAAGTATGGTGTGCTTGCTTAAGCATTCCTGACAAATATTTTCTATCAGGGAAGTATATTTTGCAGTCAAGTGAGTGGAATATTGCATTAATTCTTTGGAGGAGATCTGAACCCTAACCCTAACCAGTGCAAACACAAAGCTAGGGTTAGGGTTAGAACTCCAGCAAAATGTAGATACTTTTTGATGGCATGGCTGTGTTTTAGGACAGAAATGATATTTAGGAAAAGCGTTATTTCAGTGATATCTTCAAAAAAAAATTCTTCCATTTTTTGGTACTCTGCATTGCTCAAAAAGGAAATGTTGCTGAAATTGCCCTAAAGGGAAAAGTTTGAAAAAAACATTATTACATCTCACTATCTTACTGTTGTCTTTGAACACACATGCATGTTAACATAGAAAGACCAAATTTAGGCGGGTTTTCGTCTCTAATCCCAGTTATGCCTTAAACTATGCTCATTGAGATCACCATCCAGCACAACATTTCCGATAGTAGAATACTTGTTCCAGCATGGAATTTTTCCTTTCTTGGTACGTTCTCCTTAATATGGTGTGCTTGCTTAATCATTCCTGACAAATATTTTCTATCAGTGAAGTATATTTTGCAGTCAAGTGAGTGGAATATTGCATTAATTCTTCTTAGGAGATCTCAACCCTAACCCTAACCAGTGCAAACACAAAGCTAGGGTTAGGGTTAGAATTCCAGCAAAACGTAGATACTTTTTGATGGCATGGCTGTGTTTTAGGACTGAAATGATATTTAGGAAAAGCGTTATTTCAGTGATATCTTCAAAAAAAAATTCTTCCATATTTTGGTACTCTGCATTGCTCAAAAAGGAAATGTTGCTGAAATTGCCCTATAGGGAAAAGTTTGAAAAAACTATTATTACATCTCAGTATCCTACCGTTGGCTTTGAACACACATGCATGTTAACATAGAAAGACCAAATTTAGGCGGGTTTTCGTCTCTAATCCCAGTTAAGCCTTAAACTATGCTCATTGAGATCACCATCCAGCACAACATTTCCGATAGTAGAATACTTGTTCCAGCATGGAATTTTTCCTTTCTTGGTACGTTCTCCTTAGTATGGTGTGCTTGCTTAACCATTCCTGACAAATATTTTCTATCAGTGAAGTATATTTTGCAGTCAAGTGACTGGAATATTGCATTAATTCTTTGGAGGAGATCTGAACCCTAACCCTAACCAGTGCAAACACAAAGCTAGGGTTAGGGTTAGAATTCCAGCAAAACATAGATACTTTTTGATGGCATGGCTGTGTTTAAGGACAAAAATGATATTTAGGAAAAGCGTTATTTCAGTGATATCTTCAAAAAAAATTCTTCCATATTTTGGTACTCTGCATTGCTCAAAAAGGAAATGTGGCTGAAATTGCCCTATAGGGAAAAGTTTGAAAAAACCATTATTACATCTCACTATCTTACTGTTGTCTTTGAACACACATGCATGTTAACATAGAAAGACCAAATTTAGGCGGGTTGTCGTCTCTAATCCCAGTTAAGCCTTAAACTATGCTCATTGAGATCACCATCCAGCACAACATTTCCGATAATAGAATACTTGTTCCAGCATGGAATTTTTCCTTTCTTGGTACGTTCACCTTAGTATGGTGTGCTTGCTTAACCATTCCTGACAAATATTTTCTATCAGTGAAGAATATTTTGCAGTCAAGTGACTGGAATATTGCATTAATTCTTTGGTGAAGATCTGAACCCTAACCCTAACCAGTGCAAACACAAAGCTAGGGTTAGGGTTAGAATTCCAGCAAAACGTAGATACTTTTTGATGGCATGGCTGTGTTTAAGGACAAAAATGATATTTAGGAAAAGCGTTATTTCAGTGATATCTTCAAACAAAAATTCTTCCATATTTTGGTACTCTGCATTGCTCAAAAAGGAAATGTGGCTGAAATTGCCCTATAGGGAAAAGTTTGAAAAAACCATTATTACATCTCACTATCTTACTGTTGTCTTTGAACACACATGCATGTTAACATAGAAAGACCAAATTTAGGCGGGTTGTCGTCTCTAATCCCAGTTAAGCCTTAAACTATGCTCATTGAGATCACCATCCAGCACAACATTTCCGATAATAGAATACTTGTTCCAGCATGGAATTTTTCCTTTCTTGGTACGTTCTCCTTAGTATGGTGTGCTTGCTTAACCATTCCTGACAAATATTTTCTATCAGTGAAGTATATTTTGCTGTCAAGTGACTGGAATATTGCATTAATTCGTTGGTGGAGATCTGAACCCTAACCCTAACCAGTGCAAACACAAAGCTAGGGTTAGGGTTAGAATTCCAGCAAAACGTAGATACTTTTTGATGGCATGGCTGTGTTTAAGGACAAAAATGATATTTAGGAAAAGCGTTATTTCAGTGATATCTTCAAACAAAAATTCTTCCATATTTTGGTACTCTGCATTGCTCAAAAAGGAAATGTGGCTGAAATTGCCCTATAGGGAAAAGTTTGAAAAAACCATTATTACATCTCACTATCTTACTGTTGTCTTTGAACACACATGCATGTTAACATAGAAAGACCAAATTTAGGCGGGTTTTCGACTCTAATCCCAGTTAAGCCTGAAACTATGCTCTTTGAGATCACCATCCAGCACAACATTTCCGATAGTAGAATTCTTGTTCCATCATGGAATTTTTCCTTTCTTGGTATGTTCTCCTTAATATGGTGTGCTTGCTTAAGCATTCCTGACAAATATTTCCTATCAGGGAAGTATATTTTGCAGTCAAGTGAGTGGAATATTGCATTAATTCTTTGGAGGAGATCTGAACCCTAACCCTAACCAGTGCAAACACAAAGCTAGGGTTAGGGTTAGAACTCCAGCAAAATGTAGATA
This sequence comes from Lepisosteus oculatus, assembly GCF_040954835.1. Lineage (NCBI taxonomy): Eukaryota > Metazoa > Chordata > Actinopteri > Semionotiformes > Lepisosteidae > Lepisosteus > Lepisosteus oculatus. Next base: position 27,377,910 of record NC_090706.1, read on the forward strand.
CTTTTTGATGGCATGGCTGTGTTTTAGGACAGAAATGATAGTTAGGAAAAACGTTATTTCAGTGATATCTTCAAAAAAAAATTCTTCCATTTTTTGGTACTCTGCATTGCTCAAAAAGGAAATGTTGCTGAAATTGCCCTAAAGGGAAAACTTTGAAAAAACTATTATTACATCTCACTATCATACTGTTGTCTTTGAACACAAATGCATGTTAACATAGAAAGACCAAATTTAGGCGGGTTTTCGTCTCTAATCCCAGTTAAGCCTTAAACTATGCTCATTGAGATCACCATCCAGCACAACATTTCCGATAGTAGAATACTTGTTCCAGCATGGAATTTTTCCTTTCTTGGTACGTTCTCCTTAGTATGGTGTGCTTGCTTAACCATTCCTGACAAATATTTTCTATCAGTGAAGTATATTTTGCAGTCAAGTGACTGGAATATTGCATTAATTCTTTGGTGGAGATCTGAACCCTAACCCTAACCAGTGCAAACACAAAGCTAGGGTTAGGGTTAGAATTCCAGCAAAACGTAGATACTTTTTGATGGCATGGCTGTGTTTAAGGACAAAAATGATATTTAGGAAAAGCGTTATTTCAGTGATATCTTCAAAAAAAAATTCTTCCATATTTTGGTACTCTGCATTGCTCAAAAAGGAAATGTGGCTGAAATTGCCCTATAGGGAAAAGTTTGAAAAAACCATTATTACATCTCACTATCTTACTGTTGTCTTTGAACACACATGCATGTTAACATAGAAAGACCAAATTTAGGCGGGTTTTCGTCTCTAATCCCAGTTAAGCCTTAAACTATGCTCATTGAGATCACCATCCAGCACAACATTTCCGATAATAGAATACTTGTTCCAGCATGGAATTTTTCCTTTCTTGGTACGTTCTCCTAAGTATGGTGTGCTTGCTTAAGCATTCCTGACAAATATTTTCTATCAGGGAAGTATATTTTGCAGTCAAGTGAGTGGAATATTGCATTAATTCTTTGGAGGAGATCTGAACCCTAACCCTAACCAGTGCAAACACAAAGCTAGGGTTAGGGTTAGAACTCCAGCAAAATGTAGATACTTTTTGATGGCATGGCTGTGTTTTAGGACAGAAATGATATTTAGGAAAAGCGTTATTTCAGTGATATCTTCAAAAAAAAATTCTTCCATTTTTTGGTACTCTGCATCGCTCAAAAAGGAAATGTTGCTGAAATTGCCCTAAAGGGAAAAGTTTGAAAAAACTATTATTACATCTCACTATCTTACTGTTGTCTTTGAACACACATGCATGTTAACATAGAAAGACCAAATTTAGGCGGGTTTTCGTCTCTAATCCCAGTTAAGCCTTAAACTATGCTCATTGAGATCACCATCCAGCACAACATTTCCGATAGTAGAATACTTGTTCCAGTATGGAATTTTTCCTTTCTTGGTACGTTCTCCTTAGTATGGTGTGCTTGCTTAACCATTCCTGACAAATATTTTCTATCAGTGAAGTATATTTTGTAGTCAAGTGACTGGAATATTGCATTAATTCTTTGGTGGAGATCTGAACCCTAACCCTAACCAGTGCAAACACAAAGCTAGGGTTAGGGTTAGAACTCCAGCAAAATGTAGATACTTTTTGATGGCATGGCTGTGTTTTAGGACAGAAATGATATTTAGGAAAAGCGTTATTTCAGTGATATCTTCAAAAAAAAATTCTTCCATTTTTTGGTACTCTGCATTGCTCAAAAAGGAAATGTTGCTGAAATTGCCCTAAAGGGAAAAGTTTGAAAAAACGATTATTACATCTCACTATCTTACTGTTGTCTTTGAACACACATGCATGTTAACATAGAAAGACCAAATTTAGGCGGGTTTTCGTCTCTAATCCCAGTTAAGCCTTAAACTATGCTCATTGAGATCACCATCCAGCACAACATTTCCGATAGTAGAATACTTGTTCCAGCATGGAATTTTTCCTTTCTTGGTACGTTCTCCTTAGTATGGTGTGCTTGCTTAACCATTCCTGACAAATATTTTCTATCAGTGAAGTATATTTTGCAGTCAAGTGACTGGAATATTGCATTAATTCTTTGGTGGAGATCTGAACCCTAACCCTAACCAGTGCAAACACAAAGCTAGGGTTAGGGTTAGAATTCCAGCAAAACGTAGATACTTTTTGATGGCATGGCTGTGTTTAAGGACAAAAATGATATTTAGGTAAAGCGTTATTTCAGTGATATCTTCAAACAAAAATTCTTCCATATTTTGGTACTCTGCATTGCTCAAAAAGGAAATGTGGCTGAAATTGCCCTATAGGGAAAAGTTTGAAAAAACCATTATTACATCTCACTATCTTACTGTTGTCTTTGAACACACATGCATATTAACACAGAAAGACCAAATTTAGGCGGGTTTTCGTCTCTAATCCCAGTTAAGCCTTAAACTATGCTCATTGAGATCACCATCCAGCACAACATTTCCGATAATAGAATACTTGTTCCAGCATGGAATTTTTCCTTTCTTGGTACGTTCTCCTTAGTATGGTGTGCTTGCTTAACCATTCCTGACAAATATTTTCTATCAGTGAAGTATATTTTGCAGTCAAGTGACTGGAATATTGCATTAATTCTTTGGTGGAGATCTGAACCCTAACCCTAACCAGTGCAAACACAAAGCTAGGGTTAGGGTTAGAATTCCAGCAAAACGTAGATACTTTTTGATGGCATGGCTGTGTTTAAGGACAAAAATGATATTTAGGAAAAGCGTTATTTCAGTGATATCTTCAAAAAAAAATTCTTCCATATTTTGGTACTCTGCATTGCTCAAAAAGGAAATGTGGCTGAAATTGCCCTATAGGGAAAAGTTTGAAAAAACCATTATTACATCTCACTATCTTACTGTTGTCTTTGAACACACATGCATGTTAACATAGAAAGACCAAATTTAGGCGGGTTTTCGTCTCTAATCCCAGTTAAGCCTTAAACTATGCTCATTGAGATCACCATCCAGCACAACATTTCCGATAATAGAATACTTGTTCCAGCATGGAATTTTTCCTTTCTTGGTACGTTCTCCTAAGTATGGTGTGCTTGCTTAAGCATTCCTGACAAATATTTTCTATCAGGGAAGTATATTTTGCAGTCAAGTGAGTGGAATATTGCATTAATTCTTTGGAGGAGATCTGAACCCTAACCCTAACCAGTGCAAACACAAAGCTAGGGTTAGGGTTAGAACTCCAGCAAAATGTAGATACTTTTTGATGGCATGGCTGTGTTTTAGGACAGAAATGATATTTAGGAAAAGCGTTATTTCAGTGATATCTTCAAAAAAAAATTCTTCCATTTTTTGGTACTCTGCATTGCTCAAAAAGGAAATGTTGCTGAAATTGCCCTAAAGGGAAAAGTTTGAAAAAACTATTATTACATCTCACTATCTTACTGTTGTCTTTGAACACACATGCATGTTAACATAGAAAGACCAAATTTAGGCGGGTTTTCGTCTCTAATCCCAGTTAAGCCTTAAACTATGCTCATTGAGATCACCATCCAGCACAACATTTCCGATAGTAGAATACTTGTTCCAGCATGGAATTTTTCCTTTCTTGGTACGTTCTCCTTAGTATGGTGTGCTTGCTTAACCATTCCTGACAAGTATTTTCTATCAGTGAAGTATATTTTGCAGTCAAGTGACTGGAATATTGCATTAATTCTTTGGTGGAGATCTGAACCCTAACCCTAACCAGTGCAAACACAAAGCTAGGGTTAGGGTTAGAATTCCAGCAAAACGTAGATACTTTTTGATGGCATGGCTGTGTTTAAGGACAAAAATGATATTTAGGTAAAGCGTTATTTCAGTGATATCTTCAAACAAAAATTCTTCCATATTTTGGTGCTCTGCATTGCTCAAAAAGGAAATGTGGCTGAAATTGCCCTATAGGGAAAAGTTTGAAAAAACCATTATTACATCTCACTATCTTACTGTTGTCTTTGAACACACATGCATATTAACACAGAAAGACCAAATTTAGGCGGGTTTTCGTCTCTAATCCCAGTTAAGCCTTAAACTATGCTCATTGAGATCACCATCCAGCACAACATTTCCGATAATAGAATACTTGTTCCAGCATGGAATTTTTCCTTTCTTGGTACGTTCTCCTTAGTATGGTGTGCTTGCTTAACCATTCCTGACAAATATTTTCTATCAGTGAAGTATATTTTGCAGTCAAGTGACTGGAATATTGCATTAATTCTTTGGAGGAGATCTGAACCCTAACCCTAACCAGTGCAAACACAAACCTAGGGTTAGGGTTAGAACTCCAGCAAAACGTAGATACTTTTTGATGGCATGGCTGTGTTTTAGGACAGAAATGATATTTAGGAAAAGCGTTATTTCAGTGATATCTTCAAAAAAAAAATTATTCCATATTTTGGTACTCTGCATTGCTCAAAAAGGAAATGTGGCTGAAATTGCGCTATAGGGAAAAGTTTGAAAAAACCATTATTACATCTCACTATCTTACTGTTGTCTTTGAAAACACATGCATATTAACACAGAAAGACCAAATTTAGGCGGGTTTTCGACTCTAATCCCAGTTAAGCCTGAAACTATGCGCTTTGAGATCACCATCCAGCACAACATTTCCGATAGTAGAATTCTTGTTCCATCATGGAATTTTTCCTTTCTTGGTATGTTCTCCTTAATATGGTGTGCTTGCTTAAGCATTCCTGACAAATATTTTCTGTCAGTGAAGTATATTTTGCAGTCAAGTGAGTGGAATATTGCATTAATTCTTCTTAGGAGATCTCAACCCTAACCCTAACCAGTGCAAACACAAAGCTAGGGTTAGGGTTAGAATTCCAGCAAAACATAGATACTTTTTGATGGCATGGCTGTGTTTAAGGACAAAAATGATATTTAGGAAAAGCGTTATTTCAGTGATATCTTCAAAAAAAAATTCTTCCATATTTTGGTACTCTGCATTGCTCAAAAAGGAAATGTTGCTGAAATTGCCCTAAAGGGAAAAGTTTGAAAAAACTATTATTACATCTCAGTATCCTACCGTTGGCTTTGAACACACATGCATGTTAACATAGAAAGACCAAATTTAGGCGGGTTTTCGTCTCTAATCCCAGTTAAGCCTTAAACTATGCTCATTGAGATCACCATCCAGCACAACATTTCCGATAGTAGAATACTTGTTCCAGCATGGAATTTTTCCTTTCTTGGTACGTTCTCCTTAATTTGGTGTGCTTGCTTAATCATTCCTGACAAATATTTTCTATCAGTGAAGTATATTTTGCAGTCAAGTGAGTGGAATATTGCATTAATTCTTCTTAGGAGATCTCAACCCTAACCCTAACCAGTGCAAACACAAAGCTAGGGTTAGGGTTAGAATTCCAGCAAAACGTAGATACTTTTTGATGGCATGGCTGTGTTTTAGGACTGAAATGATATTTAGGAAAAGCGTTATTTCAGTGATATCTTCAAAAAAAATTCTTCCATATTTTGGTACTCTGCATTGCTCAAAAAGGAAATGTTGCTGAAATTGCCCTATAGGGAAAAGTTTGAAAAAACTATTATTACATCTCAGTATCCTACCGTTGGCTTTGAACACACATGCATGTTAACATAGAAAGACCAAATTTAGGCGGGTTTTCGTCTCTAATCCCAGTTAAGCCTTAAACTATGCTCATTGAGATCACCATCCAGCACAACATTTCCGATAGTAGAATTCTTGTTCCATCATGGAATTTTTCCTTTCTTGGTATGTTCTCCTTAGTATGGTGTGCTTGCTTAAGCATTCCTGACAAATATTTTCTATCAGGGAAGTATATTTTGCAGTCAAGTGACTGGAATATTGCATTAATTCTTTGGTGAAGATCTGAACCCTAACCCTAACCAGTGCAAACACAAAGCTAGGGTTAGGGTTAGAACTCCAGCAAAATGTAGATACTTTTTGATGGCATGGCTGTGTTTAAGGACAGAAATGATATTTAGGAAAAGCGTTATTTCAGTGATATCTTCAAAAAAAAATTCTTCCATTTTTTGGTACTCTGCATTGCTCAAAAAGGAAATGTTGCTGAAATTGCCCTAAAGGGACAAGTTTGAAAAAACTATTATTACATCTCACTATCTTACTGTTGTCTTTGAACACACATGCATGTTAACATAGAAAGACCAAATTTAGGCGGGTTTTCGTCTCTAATCCCAGTTAAGCCTTAAACTATGCTCATTGAGATCACCATCCAGCACAACATTTCCGATAGTAGAATACTTGTTCCAGCATGGAATTTTTCCTTTCTTGGTACATTCTCCTTAGTATGGTGTGCTTGCTTAACCATTCCTGACAAATATTTTCTATCAGTGAAGTATATTTTGCAGTCAAGTGACTGGAATATTGCATTAATTCTTTGGTGGAGATCTGAACCCTAACCCTAACCAGTGCAAACACAAAGCTAGGGTTAGGGTTAGAATTCCAGCAAAACGTAGATACTTTTTGATGGCATGGCTGTGTTTAAGGACAAAAATGATATTTAGGAAAAGCGTTATTTCAGTGATATCTTCAAAAAAAAATTCTTCCATATTTTGGTACTCTGCATTGCTCAAAAAGGAAATGTGGCTGAAATTGCCCTATAGGGAAAAGTTTGAAAAAACCATTATTACATCTCACTATCTTACTGTTGTCTTTGAACACACATGCATGTTAACATAGAAAGACCAAATTTAGGCGGGTTTTCGTCTCTAATCCCAGTTAAGCCTTAAACTATGCTCATTGAGATCACCATCCAGCACAACATTTCCGATAATAGAATACTTGTTCCAGCATGGAATTTTTCCTTTCTTGATACGTTCTCCTAAGTATGGTGTGCTTGCTTAAGCATTCCTGACAAATATTTTCTATCAGGGAAGTATATTTTGCAGTCAAGTGAGTGGAATATTGCATTAATTCTTTGGAGGAGATCTGAACCCTAACCCTAACCAGTGCAAACACAAAGCTAGGGTTAGGGTTAGAACTCCAGCAAAATGTAGATACTTTTTGATGGCATGGCTGTGTTTTAGGACAGAAATGATATTTAGGAAAAGCGTTATTTCAGTGATATCTTCAAAAAAAAATTCTTCCATTTTTTGGTACTCTGCATTGCTCAAAAAGGAAATGTTGCTGAAATTGCCCTAAAGGGAAAAGTTTGAAAAAACTATTATTACATCTCACTATCTTACTGTTGTCTTTGAACACACATGCATGTTAACATAGAAAGACCAAATTTAGGCGGGTTTTCGTCTCTAATCCCAGTTAAGCCTTAAACTATGCTCATTGAGATCACCATCCAGCACAACATTTCCGATAGTAGAATACTTGTTCCAGCATGGAATTTTTCCTTTCTTGGTACGTTCTCCTTAGTATGGTGTGCTTGCTTAACCATTCCTGACAAATATTTTCTATCAGTGAAGTATATTTTGCAGTCAAGTGACTGGAATATTGCATTAATTCTTTGGTGGAGATCTGAACCCTAACCCTAACCAGTGCAAACACAAAGCTAGGGTTAGGGTTAGAATTCCAGCAAAACGTAGATACTTTTTGATGGCATGGCTGTGTTTAAGGACAAAAATGATATTTAGGAAAAGCGTTATTTCAGTGATATCTTCAAAAACAAATTCTTCCATATTTTGGTACTCTGCATTGCTCAAAAAGGAAATGTGGCTGAAATTGCCCTATAGGGAAAAGTTTGAAAAAACCATTATTACATCTCACTATCTTACTGTTGTCTTTGAACACACATGCATGTTAACATAGAAAGACCAAATTTAGGCGGGTTTTCGTCTCTAATCCCAGTTAAGCCTTAAACTATGCTCATTGAGATCACCATCCAGCACAGCATTTCCGACAGTAGAATACTTGTTCCAGCATGGAATTTTCCCTTTCTTGGTACGTTCTCCTTAGTATGGTGTGCTTGCTTAACCATTCCTGACAAGTATTTTCTATCAGTGAAGTATATTTTGCAGTCAAGTGACTGGAATATTGCATTAATTCTTTGGTGGAGATCTGAACCCTAACCCTAACCAGTGCAAACACAAAGCTAGGGTTAGGGTTAGAATTCCAGCAAAACGTAGATACTTTTTGATGGCATGGCTGTGTTTAAGGACAAAAATGATATTTAGGTAAAGCGTTATTTCAGTGATATCTTCAAACAAAAATTCTTCCATATTTTGGTACTCTGCATTGCTCAAAAAGGAAATGTGGCTGAAATTGCCCTATAGGGAAAAGTTTGAAAAAACCATTATTACATCTCACTATCTTACTGTTGTCTTTGAACACACATGCATATTAACACAGAAAGACCAAATTTAGGCGGGTTTTCGTCTCTAATCCCAGTTAAGCCTTAAACTATGCTCATTGAGATCACCATCCAGCACAACATTTCCGATAATAGAATACTTGTTCCAGCATGGAATTTTTCCTTTCTTGGTACGTTCTCCTTAGTATGGTGTGCTTGCTTAACCATTCCTGACAAATATTTTCTATCAGGGAAGTATATTTTGCAGTCAAGTGACTGGAATATTGCATTAATTCTTTGGAGGAGATCTGAACCCTAATCCTAACCAGTGCAAACACAAACCTAGGGTTAGGGTTAGAACTCCAGCAAAACGTAGATACTTTTTGATGGCATGGCTGTGTTTTAGGACAGAAATGATATTTAGGAAAAGCGTTATTTCAGTGATATCTTCAAAAAAAAAATTATTCCATATTTTGGTACTCTGCATTGCTCAAAAAGGAAATGTGGCTTAAATTGCGCTATAGGGAAAAGTTTGAAAAAAACATTATTACATCTCACTATCTTACTGTTGTCTTTGAACACACATGCATATTAACACAGAAATACCAAATTTAGGCGGGTTTTCGACTCTAATCCCAGTTAAGCCTGAAACTATGCGCTTTGAGATCACCATCCAGCACAACATTTCCGATAGTAGAATTCTTGTTCCATCATGGAATTTTTCCTTTCTTGGTATGTTCTCCTTAATATGGTGTGCTTGCTTAAGCATTCCTGACAAATATTTTCTATCAGGGAAGTATATTTTGCAGTCAAGTGAGTGGAATATTGCATTAATTCTTTGGAGGAGATCTGAACCCTAACCCTAACCAGTGCAAACACAAACCTAGGGTTAGGGTTAGAACTCCAGCAAAACGTAGATACTTTTTGATGGCATGGCTGTGTTTTAGGACAGAAATGATATTTAGGAAAAGCGTTATTTCAGTGATATCTTCAAAAAAAAATTCTTCCATATTTTGGTACTCTGCATTGCTCAAAAAGGAAATGTTGCTGAAATTGCCCTAAAGGGAAAAGTTTGAAAAAACTATTATTAGATCCCACTATCTTACTGTTGTCTTTGAACACACATGCATATTAACACAGAAATACCAAATTTAGGCGGGTTTTCGACTCTAATCCCAGTTAAGCCTTAAACTATGCTCATTGAGATCAACATCCAGCACAACATTTCCGATAGTAGAATACTTGTTCCAGCATGGAATTTTTCCTTTCTTGGTACGTTCTCCTTAGTATGGTGTGCTTGCTTAACCATTCCTGACAAATATTTTCTATCAGTGAAGTATATTTTGCAGTCAAGTGACTTGAATATTGCATTAATTCTTTGGAGGAGATCTGAACCCTAACCCTAACCTGTGCAAACACAAAGCTAGGGTTAGGGTTAGAATTCCAGCAAAACGTAGATACTTTTTGATGGCATGGCTGTGTTTAAGGACAAAAATGATATTTAGGAAAAGCGTTATTTCAGTGATATCTTCAAAAAAAAATTCTTCCATATTTTGGTACTCTGCATTGCTCAAAAAGGAAATGTGGCTGAAATTGCCCTATAGGGAAAAGTTTGAAAAAACCATTATTACATCTCACTATCTTACTGTTGTCTTTGAACACAGATGCAAGTTAACATAGAAAGACCAAATTTAGGCGGGTTTTCGACTCTAATCCCAGTTAAGCCTGAAACTATGCTCATTGAGATCACCATCCAGCACAACATTTCCGATAGTAGAATACTTGTTCCAGCATGGAATTTTTCCTTTCTTGGTACGTTCTCCTTAGTATGGTGTGCTTGCTTAACCATTCCTGACAAATATTTTCTATCAGTGAAGTATATTTTGCAGTCAAGTGACTGGAATATTGCATTAATTCTTTGGAGGAGATCTGAACCCTAACCCTAACCAGTGCAAACACAAACCTAGGGTTAGGGTTAGAACTCCAGCAAAACGTAGATACTTTTTGATGGCATGGCTGTGTTTTAGGACAGAAATGATATTTAGGAAAAGCGTTATTTCAGTGATATCTTCAAAAAAAAATTCTTCCATATTTTGGTACTCTGCATTGCTCAAAAAGGAAATGTGGCTGAAATTGCCCTATAGGGAAAAGTTTGAAAAAACCATTATTACATCTCACTATCTTACTGTTGTCTTTGAAAACACATGCATATTAACACAGAAAGATCAAATTTAGGCGGGTTTTCGACTCTAATCCCAGTTAAGCCTGAAACTATGCTCTTTGAGATCACCATCCAGCACAACATTTCCGATAGTAGAATTCTTGTTCCATCATGGAATTTTTCCTTTCTTGGTATGTTCTTTTTAATATGGTGTGCTTGCTTAAGCATTCCTGACAAATATTTTCTATCAGGGAAGTATATTTTGCAGTCAAGTGAGTGGAATATTGCATTAATTCTTTGGAGGAGATCTGAACCCTAACCCTAACCAGTGCAAACACAAAGCTAGGGTTAGGGTTAGAATTCCAGCAAAACGTAGATACTTTTTGATGGCATGGCTGTGTTTAAGGACAAAAATGATATTTAGGAAAAGCGTTATTTCAGTGATATCTTCAAAAAAAAATTCTTCCATTTTTTGGTACTCTGCATTGCTCAAAAAGGAAATGTTGCTGAAATTGCCCTAAAGGGAAAAGTTTGAAAAAACTATTATTACATCTCACTATCTTACTGTTGTCTTTGAACACACATGCATGTTAACATAGAAAGACCAAATTTAGGCGGGTTTTCGTCTCTAATCCCAGTTAAGCCTTAAACTATGCTCATTGAGATCACCATCCAGCACAACATTTCCGATAGTAGAATACTTGTTCCAGCATGGAATTTTTCCTTTCTTGGTACGTTCTCCTTAATATGGTGTGCTTGCTTAATCATTCCTGACAAATATTTTCTATCAGTGAAGTATATTTTGCAGTCAAGTGAGTGGAATATTGCATTAATTCTTCTTAGGAGATCTCAACCCTAACCCTAACCAGTGCAAACACAAAGCTAGGGTTAGGGTTAGAATTCCAGCAAAACGTAGATACTTTTTGATGGCATGGCTGTGTTTTGGACTGAAATGATATTTAGGAAAAGCGTTATTTCAGTGATATCTTCAAAAAAAATTCTTCCATATTTTGGTACTCTGCATTGCTCAAAAAGGAAATGTTGCTGAAATTGCCCTATAGGGAAAAGTTTGAAAAAACTATTATTACATCTCAGTATCCTACCGTTGGCTTTGAACACACATGCATGTTAACATAGAAAGACCAAATTTAGGCGGGTTTTCGTCTCTAATCCCAGTTAAGCCTTAAACTATGCTCATTGAGATCACCATCCAGCACAACATTTCCGATAGTAGAATTCTTGTTCCATCATGGAATTTTTCCTTTCTTGGTATGTTTTCCTTAGTATGGTGTGCTTGCTTAAGCATTCCTGACAAATATTTTCTATCAGGGAAGTATATTTTGCAGTCAAGTGACTGGAATATTGCATTAATTCTTTGGTGGAGATCTGAACCCTAACCCTAACCAGTGCAAACACAAAGCTAGGGTTAGGGTTAGAATTCCAGCAAAACATAGATACTTTTTGATGGCATGGCTGTGTTTAAGGACAAAAATGATATTTAGGAAAAGCGTTATTTCAGTGATATCTTCAAAAAAAATTCTTCCATATTTTGGTACTCTGCATTGCTCAAAAAGGAAATGTGGCTGAAATTGCCCTATAGGGAAAAGTTTGAAAAAACCATTATTACATCTCACTATCTTACTGTTGTCTTTGAACACACATGCATGTTAACATAGAAAGACCAAATTTAGGCGGGTTGTCGTCTCTAATCCCAGTTAAGCCTTAAACTATGCTCATTGAGATCACCATCCAGCACAACATTTCCGATAATAGAATACTTGTTCCAGCATGGAATTTTTCCTTTCTTGGTACGTTCTCCTTAGTATGGTGTGCTTGCTTAACCATTCCTGACAAATATTTTCTATCAGTGTAGAATATTTTGCAGTCAAGTGACTGGAATATTGCATTAATTCTTTGGTGAAGATCTGAACCCTAACCCTAACCAGTGCAAACACAAAGCTAGGGTTAGGGTTAGAATTCCAGCAAAACGTAGATACTTTTTGATGGCATGGCTGTGTTTAAGGACAAAAATGATATTTAGGAAAAGTGTTATTTCAGTGATATCTTCAAACAAAAATTCTTCCATATTTTGGTACTCTGCATTGCTCAAAAAGGAAATGTGGCTGAAATTGCCCTATAGGGAAAAGTTTGAAAAAACCATTATTACATCTCACTATCTTACTGTTGTCTTTGAACACACATGCATGTTAACATAGAAAGACCAAATTTAGGCGGGTTTTCATCGCTAATCCCAGTTAAGCCTTAAACTATGCTCATTGAGATCACCATCCAGCACAACATTTCCGATAATAGAATACTTGTTCCAGCATGGAATTTTTCCTTTCTTGGTACATTCTCCTTAGTATGGTGTGCTTGCTTAACCATTCCTGACAAATATTTTCTATCAGTGAAGTATATTTTGCTGTCAAGTGACTGGAATATTGCATTAATTCTTTGGTGGAGATCTGAACCCTAACCCTAACCAGTGCAAACACAAAGCTAGGGTTAGGGTTAGAATTCCAGCAAAACGTAGATACTTTTTGATGGCATGGCTGTGTTTAAGGACAAAAATGATATTTAGGAAAAGCGTTATTTCAGTGATATCTTCAAACAAAAATTCTTCCATTTTTTGGTACTCTGCATTGCTCAAAAAGGAAATGTGGCTGAAATTGCCCTATAGGGAAAAGTTTGAAAAAACCATTATTACATCTCACTATCTTACTGTTGTCTTTGAACACACATGCATGTTAACATAGAAAGACCAAATTTAGGCGGGTTCTCGACTCTAATCCCAGTTAAGCCTGAAACTATGCTCTTTGAGATCACCATCCAGCACAACATTTCCGATAGTAGAATTCTTGTTCCATCATGGAATTTTTCCTTTCTTGATATGTTCTCCTTAATATGGTGTGCTTGCTTAAGCATTCCTGACAAATATTTTCTATCAGGGAAGTATATTTTGCAGTCAAGTGAGTGGAATATTGCATTAATTCTTTGGAGGAGATCTGAACCCTAACCCTAACCAGTGCAAACACAAAGCTAGGGTTAGGGTTAGAACTCCAGCAAAATGTAGATACTTTTTGATGGCATGGCTGTGTTTTAGGACAGAAATGATATTTAGGAAAAGCGTTATTTCAGTGATATCTTCAAAAAAAAATTCTTCCATTTTTTGGTACTCTGCATTGCTCAAAAAGGAAATGTTGCTGAAATTGCCCTAAAGGGACAAGTTTGAAAAAACTATTATTACATCTCACTATCTTACTGTTGTCTTTGAACACACATGCATGTTAACATAGAAAGACCAAATTTAGGCGGGTTTTCGTCTCTAATCCCAGTTAAGCCTTAAACTATGCTCATTGAGATCACCATCCAGCACAACATTTCCGATAGTAGAATACTTGTTCCAGCATGGAATTTTTCCTTTCTTGGTACGTTCTCCTTAGTATGGTGTGCTTGCTTAACCATTCCTGACAAATATTTTCTATCAGTGAAGTATATTTTGCAGTCAAGTGACTGGAATATTGCATTAATTCTTTGGTGGAGATCTGAACCCTAACCCTAACCAGTGCAAACACAAAGCTAGGGTTAGGGTTAGAATTCCAGCAAAACGTAGATACTTTTTGATGGCATGGCTGTGTTTAAGGACAAAAATGATATTTAGGAAAAGCGTTATTTCAGTGATATCTTCAAAAAAAAATTCTTCCATATTTTGGTACTCTGCATTGCTCAAAAAGGAAATGTGGCTGAAATTGCCCTATAGGGAAAAGTTTGAAAAAACCATTATTACATCTCACTATCTTACTGTTGTCTTTGAACACACATGCATGTTAACATAGAAAGACCAAATTTAGGCGGGTTTTCGTCTCTAATCCCAGTTAAGCCTTAAACTATGCTCATTGAGATCACCATCCAGCACAACATTTCCGATAATAGAATACTTGTTCCAGCATGGAATTTTTCCTTTCTTGGTACGTTCTCCTAAGTATGGTGTGCTTGCTTAAGCATTCCTGACAAATATTTTCTATCAGGGAAGTATATTTTGCAGTCAAGTGAGTGGAATGTTGCATTAATTCTTTGGAGGAGATCTGAACCCTAACCCTAACCAGTGCAAACACAAAGCTAGGGTTAGGGTTAGAACTCCAGCAAAATGTAGATACTTTTTGATGGCATGGCTGTGTTTTAGGACAGAAATGATATTTAGGAAAAGCGTTATTTCAGTGATATCTTCAAATAAAAATTCTTCCATTTTTTGGTACTCTGCATTGCTCAAAAAGGAAATGTTGCTGAAATTGCCCTAAAGGGAAAAGTTTGAAAAAACTATTATTACATCTCACTATCTTACTGTTGTCTTTGAACACACATGCATGTTAACATAGAAAGACCAAATTTAGGCGGGTTTTCGTCTCTAATCCCAGTTAAGCCTTAAACTATGCTCATTGAGATCACCATCCAGCACAACATTTCCGATAATAGAATACTTGTTCCAGCATGGAATTTTTCCTTTCTTGGTACGTTCTCCTAAGTATGGTGTGCTTGCTTAAGCATTCCTGACAAATATTTTCTATCAGTGAAGTATATTTTGCAGTCAAGTGACTGGAATATTGCATTAATTCTTTGGTGGAGATCTGAACCCTAACCCTAACCAGTGCAAACACAAAGCTAGGGTTAGGGTTAGAATTCCAGCAAAACGTAGATACTTTTTGATGGCATGGCTGTGTTTAAGGACAAAAATGATATTTAGGAAAAGCGTTATTTCAGTGATATCTTCAAAAACAAATTCTTCCATATTTTGGTACTCTGCATTGCTCAAAAAGGAAATGTGGCTGAAATTGCCCTATAGGGAAAAGTTTGAAAAAAACATTATTACATCTCACTATCTTACTGTTGTCTTTGAACACACATGCATGTTAACATAGAAAGACCAAATTTAGGCGGGTTTTCGTCTCTAATCCCAGTTAAGCCTTAAACTATGCTCATTGAGATCACCATCCAGCACAACATTTCCGACAGTAGAATACTTGTTCCAGCATGGAATTTTCCCTTTCTTGGTACGTTCTCCTTAGTATGGTGTGCTTGCTTAACCATTCCTGACAAGTATTGTCTATCAGTGAAGTATATTTTGCAGTCAAGTGACTGGAATATTGCATTAATTCTTTGGTGGAGATCTGAACCCTAACCCTAACCAGTGCAAACACAAAGCTAGGGTTAGGGTTAGAATTCCAGCAAAACGTAGATACTTTTTGATGGCATGGCTGTGTTTAAGGACAAAAATGATATTTAGGTAAAGCGTTATTTCAGTGATATCTTCAAACAAAAATTCTTCCATATTTTGGTACTCTGCATTGCTCAAAAAGGAAATGTGGCTGAAATTGCCCTATAGGGAAAAGTTTGAAAAAACCATTATTACATCTCACTATCTTACTGTTGTCTTTGAACACACATGCATATTAACACAGAAAGACCAAATTTAGGCGGGTTTTCGTCTCTAATCCCAGTTAAGCCTTAAACTATGCTCATTGAGATCACCATCCAGCACAACATTTCCGATAATAGAATACTTGTTCCAGCATGGAATTTTTCCTTTCTTGGTACGTTCTCCTTAGTATGGTGTGCTTGCTTAACCATTCCTGACAAATATTTTCTATCAGTGAAGTATATTTTGCAGTCAAGTGACTGGAATATTGCATTAATTCTTTGGAGGAGATCTGAACCCTAATCCTAACCAGTGCAAACACAAACCTAGGGTTAGGGTTAGAACTCCAGCAAAACGTAGATACTTTTTGATGGCATGGCTGTGTTTTAGGACAGAAATGATATTTAGGAAAAGCGTTATTTCAGTGATATCTTCAAAAAAAAAATTATTCCATATTTTGGTACTCTGCATTGCTCAAAAAGGAAATGTGGCTGAAATTGCGCTATAGGGAAAAGTTTGAAAAAAACATTATTACATCTCACTATCTTACTGTTGTCTTTGAACACACATGCATATTAACACAGAAATACCAAATTTAGGCGGGTTTTCGACTCTAATCCCAGTTAAGCCTGAAACTATGCGCTTTGAGATCACCATCCAGCACAACATTTCCGATAGTAGAATTCTTGTTCCATCATGGAATTTTTCCTTTCTTGGTATGTTCTCCTTAATATGGTGTGCTTGCTTAAGCATTCCTGACAAATATTTTCTATCAGGGAAGTATATTTTGCAGTCAAGTGAGTGGAATATTGCATTAATTCTTTGGAGGAGATCTGAACCCTAACCCTAACCAGTGCAAACACAAACCTAGGGTTAGGGTTAGAACTCAAGCAAAACGTAGATACTTTTTGATGGCATGGCTGTGTTTTAGGACAGAAATGATATTTAGGAAAAGCGTTATTTCAGTGATATCTTCAAAAAAAAATTCTTCCATATTTTGGTACTCTGCATTGCTCAAAAAGGAAATGTTGCTGAAATTGCCCTAAAGGGAAAAGTTTGAAAAAACTATTATTAGATCCCACTATCTTACTGTTGTCTTTGAACACACATGCATATTAACACAGAAATACCAAATTTAGGCGGGTTTTCGACTCTAATCCCAGTTAAGCCTTAAACTATGCTCATTGAGATCAACATCCAGCACAACATTTCCGATAGTAGAATACTTGTTCCAGCATGGAATTTTTCCTTTCTTGGTACGTTCTCCTTAGTATGGTGTGCTTGCTTAACCATTCCTGACAAATATTTTCTATCAGTGAAGTATATTTTGCAGTCAAGTGACTTGAATATTGCATTAATTCTTTGGAGGAGATCTGAACCCTAACCCTAACCTGTGCAAACACAAAGCTAGGGTTAGGGTTAGAATTCCAGCAAAACGTAGATACTTTTTGATGGCATGGCTGTGTTTAAGGACAAAAATGATATTTAGGAAAAGCGTTATTTCAGTGATATCTTCAAAAAAAAATTCTTCCATATTTTGGTACTCTGCATTGCTCAAAAAGGAAATGTGGCTGAAATTGCCCTATAGGGAAAAGTTTGAAAAAACCATTATTACATCTCACTATCTTACTGTTGTCTTTGAACACAGATGCAAGTTAACATAGAAAGACCAAATTTAGGCGGGTTTTCGACTCTAATCCCAGTTAAGCCTGAAACTATGCTCATTGAGATCACCATCCAGCACAACATTTCCGATAGTAGAATACTTGTTCCAGCATGGAATTTTTCCTTTCTTGGTACGTTCTCCTAAGTATGGTGTGCTTGCTTAAGCATTCCTGACAAATATTTTCTATCAGGGAAGTATATTTTGCAGTCAAGTGAGTGGAATATTGCATTAATTCTTTGGAGGAGATCTGAACCCTAACCCTAACCAGTGCAAACACAAAGCTAGGGTTAGGGTTAGAACTCCAGCAAAATGTAGATACTTTTTGATGGCATGGCTGTGTTTTAGGACAGAAATGATATTTAGGAAAAGCGTTATTTCAGTGATATCTTCAAAAAAAAATTCTTCCATTTTTTGGTACTCTGCATTGCTCAAAAAGGAAATGTTGCTGAAATTGCCCTAAAGGGAAAAGTTTGAAAAAACTATTATTACATCTCACTATCTTACTGTTGTCTTTGAACACACATGCATGTTAACATAGAAAGACCAAATTTAGGCGGGTTTTCGTCTCTAATCCCAGTTAAGCCTTAAACTATGCTCATTGAGATCACCATCCAGCACAACATTTCCGATAGTAGAATACTTGTTCCAGCATGGAATTTTTCCTTTCTTGGTACGTTCTCCTTAGTATGGTGTGCTTGCTTAACCATTCCTGACAAATATTTTCTATCAGTGAAATATATTTTGCAGTCAAGTGACTGGAATATTGCATTAATTCTTTGGTGGAGATCTGAACCCTAACCCTAACCAGTGCAAACACAAAGCTAGGGTTAGGGTTAGAATTCCAGCAAAACGTAGATACTTTTTGATGGCATGGCTGTGTTTAAGGACAAAAATGATATTTAGGAAAAGCGTTATTTCAGTGATATCTTCAAAAACAAATTCTTCCATATTTTGGTACTCTGCATTGCTCAAAAAGGAAATGTGGCTGAAATTGCCCTATAGGGAAAAGTTTGAAAAAAACATTATTACATCTCACTATCTTACTGTTGTCTTTGAACACACATGCATGTTAACATAGAAAGACCAAATTTAGGCGGGTTTTCGTCTCTAATCCCAGTTAAGCCTTAAACTATGCTCATTGAGATCACCATCCAGCACAACATTTCCG
The DNA here is from genome assembly GCF_040954835.1 of Lepisosteus oculatus. Lineage (NCBI taxonomy): Eukaryota > Metazoa > Chordata > Actinopteri > Semionotiformes > Lepisosteidae > Lepisosteus > Lepisosteus oculatus. The sequence goes on from NC_090706.1 coordinate 27,396,579, forward strand.
ACAGTAGAATACTTGTTCCAGCATGGAATTTTCCCTTTCTTGGTACGTTCTCCTTAGTATGGTGTGCTTGCTTAACCATTCCTGACAAATATTTTCTATCAGTGAAGTATATTTTGCAGTCAAGTGACTGGAATATTGCATTAATTCTTTGGTGGAGATCTGAACCCTAACCCTAACCAGTGCAAACACAAAGCTAGGGTTAGGGTTAGAATTCCAGCAAAACGTAGATACTTTTTGATGGCATGGCTGTGTTTAAGGACAAAAATGATATTTAGGTAAAGCGTTATTTCAGTGATATCTTCAAACAAAAATTCTTCCATATTTTGGTACTCTGCATTGCTCAAAAAGGAAATGTGGCTGAAATTGCCCTATAGGGAAAAGTTTGAAAAAACCATTATTACATCTCACTATCTTACTGTTGTCTTTGAACACACATGCATATTAACACAGAAAGACCAAATTTAGGCGGGTTTTCGTCTCTAATCCCAGTTAAGCCTTAAACTATGCTCATTGAGATCACCATCCAGCACAACATTTCCGATAATAGAATACTTGTTCCAGCATGGAATTTTTCCTTTCTTGGTACGTTCTCCTTAGTATGGTGTGCTTGCTTAACCATTCCTGACAAATATTTTCTATCAGTGAAGTATATTTTGCAGTCAAGTGACTGGAATATTGCATTAATTCTTTGGAGGAGATCTGAACCCTAATCCTAACCAGTGCAAACACAAACCTAGGGTTAGGGTTAGAACTCCAGCAAAACGTAGATACTTTTTGATGGCATGGCTGTGTTTTAGGACAGAAATGATATTTAGGAAAAGCGTTATTTCAGTGATATCTTCAAAAAAAAATTATTCCATATTTTGGTACTCTGCATTGCTCAAAAAGGAAATGTGGCTGAAATTGCGCTATAGGGAAAAGTTTGAAAAAAACATTATTACATCTCACTATCTTACTGTTGTCTTTGAACACACATGCATATTAACACAGAAATACCAAATTTAGGCGGGTTTTCGACTCTAATCCCAGTTAAGCCTGAAACTATGCGCTTTGAGATCACCATCCAGCACAACATTTCCGATAGTAGAATTCTTGTTCCATCATGGAATTTTTCCTTTCTTGGTATGTTCTCCTTAATATAGTGTGCTTGCTTAAGCATTCCTGACAAATATTTTCTATCAGGGAAGTATATTTTGCAGTCAAGTGAGTGGAATATTGCATTAATTCTTTGGAGGAGATCTGAACCCTAACCCTAACCAGTGCAAACACAATCCTAGGGTTAGGGTTAGAACTCCAGCAAAACGTAGATACTTTTTGATGGCATGGCTGTGTTTTAGGACAGAAATGATATTTAGGAAAAGCGTTATTTCAGTGATATCTTCAAAAAAAAATTCTTCCATATTTTGGTACTCTGCATTGCTCAAAAAGGAAATGTTGCTGAAATTGCCCTAAAGGGAAAAGTTTGAAAAAACTATTATTAGATCCCACTATCTTACTGTTGTCTTTGAACACACATGCATATTAACACAGAAATACCAAATTTAGGCGGGTTTTCGACTCTAATCCCAGTTAAGCCTTAAACTATGCTCATTGAGATCAACATCCAGCACAACATTTCCGATAGTAGAATACTTGTTCCAGCATGGAATTTTTCCTTTCTTGGTACGTTCTCCTTAGTATGGTGTGCTTGCTTAACCATTCCTGACAAATATTTTCTATCAGTGAAGTATATTTTGCAGTCAAGTGAATTGAATATTGCATTAATTCTTTGGAGGAGATCTGAACCCTAACCCTAACCTGTGCAAACACAAAGCTAGGGTTAGGGTTAGAATTCCAGCAAAACGTAGATACTTTTTGATGGCATGGCTGTGTTTAAGGACAAAAATGATATTTAGGAAAAGCGTTATTTCAGTGATATCTTCAAAAAAAAATTCTTCCATATTTTGGTACTCTGCATTGCTCAAAAAGGAAATGTGGCTGAAATTGCCCTATAGGGAAAAGTTTGAAAAAACCATTATTACATCTCACTATCTTACTGTTGTCTTTGAACACAGATGCAAGTTAACATAGAAAGACCAAATTTAGGCGGGTTTTCGACTCTAATCCCAGTTAAGCCTGAAACTATGCTCATTGAGATCACCATCCAGCACAACATTTCCGATAGTAGAATACTTGTTCCAGCATGGAATTTTTCCTTTCTTGGTATGTTCTTTTTAATATGGTGTGCTTGCTTAACCATTCCTGACAAATATTTTCTATCAGTGAAGTATATTTTGCAGTCAAGTGACTGGAATATTGCATTAATTCTTTGGAGGAGATCTGAACCCTAACCCTAACCAGTGCAAACACAAAGCTAGGGTTAGGGTTAGAATTCCAGCAAAACGTAGATACTTTTTGATGGCATGGCTGTGTTTAAGGACAAAAATGATATTTAGGAAAAGCGTTATTTCAGTGATATCTTCAAAAAAAAATTCTTCCATTTTTTGGTACTCTGCATTGCTCAAAAAGGAAATGTTGCTGAAATTGCCCTAAAGGGAAAAGTTTGAAAAAACTATTATTACATCTCACTATCTTACTGTTGTCTTTGAACACACATGCATGTTAACATAGAAAGACCAAATTTAGGCGGGTTTTCGTCTCTAATCCCAGTTAAGCCTTAAACTATGCTCATTGAGATCACCATCCAGCACAACATTTCCGATAGTAGAATACTTGTTCCAGCATGGAATTTTTCCTTTCTTGGTACGTTCTCCTAAGTATGGTGTGCTTGCTTAAGCATTCCTGACAAATATTTTCTATCAGGGAAGTATATTTTGCAGTCAAGTGAGTGGAATATTGCATTAATTCTTTGGAGGAGATCTGAACCCTAACCCTAACCAGTGCAAACACAAAGCTAGGGTTAGGGTTAGAACTCCAGCAAAATGTAGATACTTTTTGATGGCATGGCTGTGTTTTAGGACAGAAATGATATTTAGGAAAAGCGTTATTTCAGTGATATCTTCAAAAAAAAATTCTTCCATTTTTTGGTACTCTGCATTGCTCAAAAAGGAAATGTTGCTGAAATTGCCCTAAAGGGAAAAGTTTGAAAAAACTATTATTACATCTCACTATCTTACTGTTGTCTTTGAACACACATGCATGTTAACACAGAAAGACCAAATTTAGGCGGGTTTTCGTCTCTAATCCCAGTTAAGCCTTAAACTATGCTCATTGAGATCACCATCCAGCACAACATTTCCGATAGTAGAATACTTGTTCCAGCATGGAATTTTTCCTTTCTTGGTACGTTCTCCTTAGTATGGTGTGCTTGCTTAACCATTCCTGACAAATATTTTCTATCAGTGAAGTATATTTTGCAGTCAAGTGACTGGAATATTGCATTAATTCTTTGGAGGAGATCTGAACCCTAACCCTAACCAGTGCAAACACAAAGCTAGGGTTAGGGTTAGAATTCCAGCAAAACGTAGATACTTTTTGATGGCATGGCTGTGTTTAAGGACAAAAATGATATTTAGGAAAAGCGTTATTTCAGTGATATCTTCAAAAAAAAATTCTTCCATATTTTGGTACTCTGCATTGCTCAAAAAGGAAATGTGGCTGAAATTGCCCTATAGGGAAAAGTTTGAAAAAACCATTATTACATCTCACTATCTTACTGTTGTCTTTGAAAACACATGCATATTAACACAGAAAGATCAAATTTAGGCGGGTTTTCGACTCTAATCCCAGTTAAGCCTGAAACTATGCTCTTTGAGTTCACCATCCAGCACAACATTTCCGATAGTAGAATTCTTGTTCCATCATGGAATTTTTCCTTTCTTGGTATGTTCTTTTTAATATGGTGTGCTTGCTTAAGCATTCCTGACAAATATTTTCTATCAGGGAAGTATATTTTGCAGTCAAGTGAGTGGAATATTGCATTAATTCTTTGGAGGAGATCTGAACCCTAACCCTAACCAGTGCAAACACAAAGCTAGGGTTAGGGTTAGAACTCCAGCAAAACGTAGATACTATTTGATGGCATGGCTGTGTTTTAGGACAGAAATGATATTTAGGAAAAGCGTTATTTCAGTGATATCTTCAAAAAAAAATTCTTCCATATTTTGGTACTCTGCATTGCTCAAAAAGGAAATGTTGCTGAAATTGCCCTAAAGGGAAAAGTTTGAAAAAACTATTATTACATCTCAGTATCCTACCGTTGGCTTTGAACACACATGCATGTTAACATAGAAAGACCAAATTTAGGCGGGTTTTCGTCTCTAATCCCAGTTAAGCCTTAAACTATGCTCATTGAGATCACCATCCAGCAAAACATTTCCGATAGTAGAATACTTGTTCCAGCATGGAATTTTTCCTTTCTTGGTACGTTCTCCTTAATATGGTGTGCTTGCTTAATCATTCCTGACAAATATTTTCTATCAGTGAAGTATATTTTGCAGTCAAGTGAGTGGAATATTGCATTAATTCTTCTTAGGAGATCTCAACCCTAACCCTAACCAGTGCAAACACAAAGCTAGGGTTAGGGTTAGAATTCCAGCAAAACGTAGATACTTTTTGATGGCATGGCTGTGTTTTAGGACTGAAATGATATTTAGGAAAAGCGTTATTTCAGTGATATCTTCAAAAAAAAATTCTTCCATATTTTGGTACTCTGCATTGCTCAAAAAGGAAATGTTGCTGAAATTGCCCTATAGGGAAAAGTTTGAAAAAACTATTATTACATCTCAGTATCCTACCGTTGGCTTTGAACACACATGCATGTTAACATAGAAAGACCAAATTTAGGCGGGTTGTCGTCTCTAATCCCAGTTAAGCCTTAAACTATGCTCATTGAGATCACCATCCAGCACAACATTTCCGATAATAGAATACTTGTTCCAGCATGGAATTTTTCCTTTCTTGGTACGTTCTCCTTAGTATGGTGTGCTTGCTTAACCATTCCTGACAAATATTTTCTATCAGTGAAGAATATTTTGCAGTCAAGTGACTGGAATATTGCATTAATTCTTTGGTGGAGATCTGAACCCTAACCCTAACCAGTGCAAACACAAAGCTAGGGTTAGGGTTAGAATTCCAGCAAAACGTAGATACTTTTTGATGGCATGGCTGTGTTTAAGGACAAAAATGATATTTAGGAAAAGCGTTATTTCAGTGATATCTTCAAACAAAAATTCTTCCATATTTTGGTACTCTGCATTGCTCAAAAAGAAATGTGGCTGAAATTGCCCTATAGGGAAAAGTTTGAAAAAACCATTATTACATCTCACTATCTTACTGTTGTCTTTGAACACACATGCATGTTAACATAGAAAGACCAAATTTTGGCGGGTTTTCATCTCTAATCCCAGTTAAGCCTTAAACTATGCTCATTGAGATCACCATCCAGCACAACATTTCCGATAATAGAATACTTGTTCCAGCATGGAATTTTTCCTTTCTTGGTACATTCTCCTTAGTATGGTGTGCTTGCTTAACCATTCCTGACAAATATTTTCTATCAGTGAAGTATATTTTGCTGTCAAGTGACTGGAATATTGCATTAATTCTTTGGTGGAGATCTGAACCCTAACCCTAACCAGTGCAAACACAAAGCTAGGGTTAGGGTTAGAATTCCAGCAAAACGTAGATACTTTTTGATGGCATGGCTGTGTTTTAGGACTGAAATGATATTTAGGAAAAGCGTTATTTCAGTGATATCTTCAAAAAAAAATTCTTCCATATTTTGGTACTCTGCATTGCTCAAAAAGGAAATGTGGCTGAAATTGCCCTATAGGGAAAAGTTTGAAAAAACCATTATTACATCTCAGTATCCTACCGTTGGCTTTGAACACACATGCATGTTAACATAGAAAGACCAAATTTAGGCGGGTTGTCGTCTCTAATCCCAGTTAAGCCTTAAACTATGCTCATTGAGATCACCATCCAGCACAACATTTCCGATAATAGAATACTTGTTCCAGCATGGAATTTTTCCTTTCTTGGTATGTTCTCCTTAATATGGTGTGCTTGCTTAAGCATTCCTGACAAATATTTTCTATCAGGGAAGTATATTTTGCAGTCAAGTGAGTGGAATATTGCATTAATTCTTTGGAGGAGATCTGAACCCTAACCCTAACCAGTGCAAACACAAAGCTAGGGTTAGGGTTAGAACTCCAGCAAAATGTAGATACTTTTTGATGGCATGGCTGTGTTTTAGGACAGAAATGATATTTAGGAAAAGCGTTATTTCAGTGATATCTTCAAAAAAAAATTCTTCCATTTTTTGGTACTCTGCATTGCTCAAAAAGGAAATGTTGCTGAAATTGCCCTAAAGGGAAAAGTTTGAAAAAACTATTATTACATCTCACTATCTTACTGTTGTCTTTGAACACACATGCATGTTAACATAGAAAGACCAAATTTAGGCGGGTTTTCGTCTCTAATCCCAGTTAAGCCTTAAACTATGCTCATTGAGATCACCATCCAGCACAACATTTCCGATAGTAGAATACTTGTTCCAGCATGGAATTTTTCCTTTCTTGGTACGTTCTCCTTAGTATGGTGTGCTTGCTTAACCATTCCTGACAAATATTTTCTATCAGTGAAGTATATTTTGCAGTCAAGTGACTGGAATATTGCATTAATTCTTTGGTGGAGATCTGAACCCTAACCCTAACCAGTGCAAACACAAACCTAGGGTTAGGGTTAGAATTCCAGCAAAACGTAGATACTTTTTGATGGCATGGCTGTGTTTAAGGACAAAAATGATATTTAGGAAAAGCGTTATTTCAGTGATATCTTCAAAAAAAAATTATTCCATATTTTGGTACTCTGCATTGCTCAAAAAGGAAATGTGGCTGAAATTGCCCTATAGGGAAAAGTTTGAAAAAACCATTATTACATCTCACTATCTTACTGTTGTCTTTGAACACACATGCATGTTAACATAGAAAGACCAAATTTAGGCGGGTTTTCGTCTCTAATCCCAGTTAAGCCTTAAACTATGCTCATTGAGATCACCATCCAGCACAACATTTCTGATAGTAGAATACTTGTTCCAGCATGGAATTTTTCCTTTCTTGGTACGTTCTCCTTAATATGGTGTGCTTGCTTAATCATTCCTGACAAATATTTTCTATCAGTGAAGTATATTTTGCAGTCAAGTGAGTGGAATATTGCATTAATTCTTCTTAGGAGATCTCAACCCTAACCCTAACCAGTGCAAACACAAAGCTAGGGTTAGGGTTAGAATTCCAGCAAAACGTAGATACTTTTTGATGGCATGGCTGTGTTTTAGGACTGAAATGATATTTAGGAAAAGCGTTATTTCAGTGATATCTTCAAAAAAAAATTCTTCCATATTTTGGTACTCTGCATTGCTCAAAAAGGAAATGTTGCTGAAATTGCCCTATAGGGAAAAGTTTGAAAAAACTATTATTACATCTCAGTATCCTACCGTTGGCTTTGAACACACATGCATGTTAACATAGAAAGACCAAATTTAGGCGGGTTGTCGTCTCTAATCCCAGTTAAGCCTTAAACTATGCTCATTGAGATCACCATCCAGCACAACATTTCCGATAATAGAATACTTGTTCCAGCATGGAATTTTTCCTTTCTTGGTACGTTCTCCTTAGTATGGTGTGCTTGCTTAACCATTCCTGACAAATATTTTCTATCAGTGAAGAATATTTTGCAGTCAAGTGACTGGAATATTGCATTAATTCTTTGGTGGAGATCTGAACCCTAACCCTAACCAGTGCAAACACAAAGCTAGGGTTAGGGTTAGAATTCCAGCAAAACGTAGATACTTTTTGATGGCATGGCTGTGTTTAAGGACAAAAATGATATTTAGGAAAAGCGTTATTTCAGTGATATCTTCAAACAAAAATTCTTCCATATTTTGGTACTCTGCATTGCTCAAAAAGAAATGTGGCTGAAATTGCCCTATAGGGAAAAGTTTGAAAAAACCATTATTACATCTCACTATCTTACTGTTGTCTTTGAACACACATGCATGTTAACATAGAAAGACCAAATTTTGGCGGGTTTTCATCTCTAATCCCAGTTAAGCCTTAAACTATGCTCATTGAGATCACCATCCAGCACAACATTTCCGATAATAGAATACTTGTTCCAGCATGGAATTTTTCCTTTCTTGGTACATTCTCCTTAGTATGGTGTGCTTGCTTAACCATTCCTGACAAATATTTTCTATCAGTGAAGTATATTTTGCTGTCAAGTGACTGGAATATTGCATTAATTCTTTGGTGGAGATCTGAACCCTAACCCTAACCAGTGCAAACACAAAGCTAGGGTTAGGGTTAGAATTCCAGCAAAACGTAGATACTTTTTGATGGCATGGCTGTGTTTTAGGACTGAAATGATATTTAGGAAAAGCGTTATTTCAGTGATATCTTCAAAAAAAAATTCTTCCATATTTTGGTACTCTGCATTGCTCAAAAAGGAAATGTGGCTGAAATTGCCCTATAGGGAAAAGTTTGAAAAAACCATTATTACATCTCAGTATCCTACCGTTGGCTTTGAACACACATGCATGTTAACATAGAAAGACCAAATTTAGGCGGGTTGTCGTCTCTAATCCCAGTTAAGCCTTAAACTATGCTCATTGAGATCACCATCCAGCACAACATTTCCGATAATAGAATACTTGTTCCAGCATGGAATTTTTCCTTTCTTGGTATGTTCTCCTTAATATGGTGTGCTTGCTTAAGCATTCCTGACAAATATTTTCTATCAGGGAAGTATATTTTGCAGTCAAGTGAGTGGAATATTGCATTAATTCTTTGGAGGAGATCTGAACCCTAACCCTAACCAGTGCAAACACAAAGCTAGGGTTAGGGTTAGAACTCCAGCAAAATGTAGATACTTTTTGATGGCATGGCTGTGTTTTAGGACAGAAATGATATTTAGGAAAAGCGTTATTTCAGTGATATCTTCAAAAAAAAATTCTTCCATTTTTTGGTACTCTGCATTGCTCAAAAAGGAAATGTTGCTGAAATTGCCCTAAAGGGAAAAGTTTGAAAAAACTATTATTACATCTCACTATCTTACTGTTGTCTTTGAACACACATGCATGTTAACATAGAAAGACCAAATTTAGGCGGGTTTTCGTCTCTAATCCCAGTTAAGCCTTAAACTATGCTCATTGAGATCACCATCCAGCACAACATTTCCGATAGTAGAATACTTGTTCCAGCATGGAATTTTTCCTTTCTTGGTACGTTCTCCTTAGTATGGTGTGCTTGCTTAACCATTCCTGACAAATATTTTCTATCAGTGAAGTATATTTTGCAGTCAAGTGACTGGAATATTGCATTAATTCTTTGGTGGAGATCTGAACCCTAACCCTAACCAGTGCAAACACAAACCTAGGGTTAGGGTTAGAATTCCAGCAAAACGTAGATACTTTTTGATGGCATGGCTGTGTTTAAGGACAAAAATGATATTTAGGAAAAGCGTTATTTCAGTGATATCTTCAAAAAAAAATTATTCCATATTTTGGTACTCTGCATTGCTCAAAAAGGAAATGTGGCTGAAATTGCCCTATAGGGAAAAGTTTGAAAAAACCATTATTACATCTCACTATCTTACTGTTGTCTTTGAACACACATGCATGTTAACATAGAAAGACCAAATTTAGGCGGGTTTTCGTCTCTAATCCCAGTTAAGCCTTAAACTATGCTCATTGAGATCACCATCCAGCACAACATTTCTGATAGTAGAATACTTGTTCCAGCATGGAATTTTTCCTTTCTTGGTACGTTCTCCTTAATATGGTGTGCTTGCTTAATCATTCCTGACAAATATTTTCTATCAGTGAAGTATATTTTGCAGTCAAGTGACTGGAATATTGCATTAATTCTTCTTAGGAGATCTGAACCCTAACCCTAACCAGTGCAAACACAAAGCTAGGGTTAGGGTTAGAATTCCAGCAAAACGTAGATACTTTTTGATGGCATGGCTGTGTTTTAGGACTGAAATGATATTTAGGAAAAGCGTTATTTCAGTGATATCTTCAAAAAAAAATTCTTCCATATTTTGGTACTCTGCATTGCTCAAAAAGGAAATGTTGCTGAAATTGCCCTATAGGGAAAAGTTTGAAAAAACTATTATTACATCTCAGTATCCTACCGTTGGCTTTGAACACACATGCATGTTAACATAGAAAGACCAAATTTAGGCGGGTTGTCGTCTCTAATCCCAGTTAAGCCTTAAACTATGCTCATTGAGATCACCATCCAGCACAACATTTCCGATAATAGAATACTTGTTCCAGCATGGAATTTTTCCTTTCTTGGTACGTTCTCCTTAGTATGGTGTGCTTGCTTAACCATTCCTGACAAATATTTTCTATCAGTGAAGAATATTTTGCAGTCAAGTGACTGGAATATTGCATTAATTCTTTGGTGGAGATCTGAACCCTAACCCTAACCAGTGCAAACACAAAGCTAGGGTTAGGGTTAGAATTCCAGCAAAACGTAGATACTTTTTGATGGCATGGCTGTTTTAAGGACAAAAATGATATTTAGGAAAAGCGTTATTTCAGTGATATCTTCAAACAAAAATTCTTCCATATTTTGGTACTCTGCATTGCTCAAAAAGGAAATGTGGCTGAAATTGCCCTATAGGGAAAAGTTTGAAAAAACCATTATTACATCTCACTATCTTACTGTTGTCTTTGAACACACATGCATGTTAACATAGAAAGACCAAATTTAGGCGGGTTTTCATCTCTAATCCCAGTTAAGCCTTAAACTATGCTCATTGAGATCACCATCCAGCACAACATTTCCGATAATAGAATACTTGTTCCAGCATGGAATTTTTCCTTTCTTGGTACGTTCTCCTAAGTATGGTGTGCTTGCTTAACCATTCCTGACAAATATTTTCTATCAGTGAAGTATATTTTGCAGTCAAGTGACTGGAATTTTGCATTAATTCTTTGGTGGAGATCTGAACCCTAACCCTAACCAGTGCAAACACAAAGCTAGTGTTAGGGTTAGAATTCCAGCAAAACGTAGGAACTTTTTGATGGCATGGCTGTGTTTAAGGACAAAAATGATATTTAGGTAAAGCGTTATTTCAGTGATATCTTCAAACAAAAATTCTTCCATATTTTGGTACTCTGCATTGCTCAAAAAGGAAATATGGCTGAAATTGCCCTAAAGGGAAAAGTTTGAAAAAACTATTATTACATCTCACTATCTTACTGTTGTCTTTGAACACACATGCATGTTAACATAGAAAGACCAAATTTAGGCGGGTTTTCGTCTCTAATCCCAGTTAAGCCTTAAACTATGCTCATTGAGATCACCATCCAGCACAACATTTCCGATAGTAGAATACTTGTTCCAGCATGGAATTTTTCCTTTCTTGGTACGTTCTCCTTAGTATGGTGTGCTTGCTTAACCATTCCTGACAATTATTTTCTATCAGTGAAGTATATTTTGCTGTCAAGTGACTGGAATATTGCATTAATTCTTTGGTGGAGATCTGAACCCTAAACCTAACCAGTGCAAACACAAACCTAGGGTTAGGGTTAGAATTCCAGCAAAACGTAGATACTTTTTGATGGCATGGCTGTGTTTAAGGACAAAAATGATATTTAGGAAAAGCGTTATTTCAGTGATATCTTCAAACAAAAATTCTTCCATATTTTGGTACTCTGCATTGCTCAAAAAGGAAATGTGGCTGAAATTGCCCTATAGGGAAAAGTTTGAAAAAAACATTATTACATCTCACTATCTTACTGTTGTCTTTGAACACACATGCATGTTAACATAGAAAGACCAAATTTAGGCGGGTTTTCGACTCTAATCCCAGTTAAGCCTGAAACTATGCTCTTTGAGATCACCATCCAGCACAACATTTCCGATAGTAGAATTCTTGATCCATCATGGAATTTTTCCTTTCTTGGTATGTTCTCCTTAATATGGTGTGCTTGCTTAAGCATTCCTGACAAATATTTTCTATCAGGGAAGTATATTTTGCAGTCAAGTGAGTGGAATATTGCATTAATTCTTTGGAGGAGATCTGAACCCTAACCCTACTAAAGTGCAAACACAAAGCTAGGGTTAGGGTTAGAACTCCAGCAAAATGTAGATACTTTTTGATGGCATGGCTGTGTTTTAGGACAGAAATGATATTTAGGAAAAGCGTTATTTCAGTGATATCTTCAAAAAAAAATTCTTCCATTTTTTGGTACTCTGCATTGCTCAAAAAGGAAATGTTGCTGAAATTGCCCTAAAGGGAAAAGTTTGAAAAAACTATTATTACATCTCACTATCTTACTGTTGTCTTTGAACACACATGCATGTTAACATAGAAAGACCAAATTTAGGCGGGTTTTCGTCTCTAATCCCAGTTAAGCCTTAAACTATGCTCATTGAGATCACCATCCAGCACAACATTTCCGATAATAGAATACTTGTTCCAGCATGGAATTTTTCCTTTCTTGGTACGTTCTCCTAAGTATGGTGTGCTTGCTTAAGCATTCCTGACAAATATTTTCTATCAGTGAAGTATATTTTGCAGTCAAGTGACTGGAATATTGCATTAATTCTTTGGTGGAGATCTGAACCCTAACCCTAACCAGTGCAAACACAAAGCTAGGGTTAGGGTTAGAATTCCAGCAAAACGTAGATACTTTTTGATGGCATGGCTGTGTTTAAGGACAAAAATGATATTTAGGAAAAGCGTTATTTCAGTGATATCTTCAAAAAAAAATTCTTCCATATTTTGGTACTCTGCATTGCTCAAAAAGGAAATGTGGCTGAAATTGCCCTATAGGGAAAAGTTTGAAAAAACCATTATTACATCTCACTATCTTACTGTTGTCTTTGAACACACATGCATGTTAACATAGAAAGACCAAATTTAGGCGGGTTTTCGTCTCTAATCCCAGTTAAGCCTTAAACTATGCTCATTGAGATCACCATCCAGCACAACATTTCCGATAATAGAATACTTGTTCCAGCATGGAATTTTTCCTTTCTTGGTACGTTCTCCTAAGTATGGTGTGCTTGCTTAACCATTCCTGACAAATATTTTCTATCAGTGAAGTATATTTTGCAGTCAAGTGACTGGAATTTTGCATTAATTCTTTGGTGGAGATCTGAACCCTAACCCTAACCAGTGCAAACACAAAGCTAGTGTTAGGGTTAGAATTCCAGCAAAACGTAGATACTTTTTGATGGCATGGCTGTGTTTAAGGACAAAAATGATATTTAGGTAAAGCGTTATTTCAGTGATATCTTCAAACAAAAATTCTTCCATATTTTGGTACTCTGCATTGCTCAAAAAGGAAATGTGGCTGAAATTGCCCTATAGGGAAAAGTTTGAAAAAACCATTATTACATCTCACTATCTTACTGTTGTCTTTGAACACACATGCATGTTAACATAGAAAGACCAAATTTAGGCGGGTTGTCGTCTCTAATCCCAGTTAAGCCTTAAACTATGCTCATTGAGATCACCATCCAGCACAACATTTCCGATAATAGAATACTTGTTCCAGCATGGAATTTTTCCTTTCTTGGTACGTTCTCCTTAGTATGGTGTGCTTGCTTAACCATTCCTGACAAATATTTTCTATCAGTGAAGTATATTTTGCAGTCAAGTGACTGGAATATTGCATTAATTCTTTGGAGGAGATCTGAACCCTAACCCTAACCAGTGCAAACACAAACCTAGGGTTAGGGTTAGAACTCCAGCAAAACGTAGATACTTTTTGATGGCATGGCTGTGTTTTAGGACAGAAATGATATTTAGGAAAAGCGTTATTTCAGTGATATCTTCAAAAAAAAAATTCTTCCATATTTTGGTACTCTGCATTGCTCAAAAAGGAAATGTGGCTGAAATTGCGCTATAGGGAAAAGTTTGAAAAAACCATTATTACATCTCACTATCTTACTGTTGTCTTTGAAAACACATGCATATTAACACAGAAAGACCAAATTTAAGCGGGTTTTCAACTCTAATCCCAGTTAAGCCTTAAACTATGCTCATTGAGATCAACATCCAGCACAACATTTCCAATAGTAGAATACTTGTTCCAGCATGGAATTTTTCCTTTCTTGGTACGTTCTCCTTAGTATGGTGTGCTTGCTTAACCATTCCTGACAAATATTTTCTATCAGTGAAGTATATTTTGCAGTCAAGTGACTGGAATATTGCATTAATTCTTTGGTGGAGATCTGAACCCTAACCCTAACCAGTGCAAACACAAAGCTAGGGTTAGGGTTAGAATTCCAGCAAAACGTAGATACTTTTTGATGGCATGGCTGTGTTTAAGGACAAAAATGATATTTAGGAAAAGCGTTATTTCAGTGATATCTTCAAAAAAAAATTCTTCCATATTTTGGTACTCTGCATTGCTCAAAAAGGAAATGTGGCTGAAATTGCCCTATAGGGAAAAGTTTGAAAAAACCATTATTACATCTCACTATCTTACTGTTGTCTTTGAACACACATGCATGTTAACATAGAAAGACCAAATTTAGGCGGGTTTTCGTCTCTAATCCCAGTTAAGCCTTAAACTATGCTCATTGAGATCACCATCCAGCACAACATTTCCGATAATAGAATACTTGTTCCAGCATGGAATTTTTCCTTTCTTGGTACGTTCTCCTAAGTATGGTGTGCTTGCTTAACCATTCCTGACAAATATTTTCTATCAGTGAAGTATATTTTGCAGTCAAGTGACTGGAATTTTGCATTAATTCTTTGGTGGAGATCTGAACCCTAACCCTAACCAGTGCAAACACAAAGCTAGTGTTAGGGTTAGAATTCCAGCAAAACGTAGGAACTTTTTGATGGCATGGCTGTGTTTTAGGACAGAAATGATATTTAGGAAAAGCGTTATTTCAGTGATATCTTCAAAAAAAAATTCTTCCATTTTTTGGTACTCTGCATTGCTCAAAAAGGAAATGTTGCTGAAATTGCCCTAAAGGGAAAAGTTTGAAAAAACTATTATTACATCTCACTATCTTACTGTTGTCTTTGAACACACATGCATGTTAACATAGAAAGACCAAATTTAGGCGGGTTTTCGTCTCTAATCCCAGTTAAGCCTTAAACTATGCTCATTGAGATCACCATCCAGCACAACATTTCCGATAGTAGAATACTTGTTCCAGCATGGAATTTTTCCTTTCTTGGTACGTTCTCCTTAGTATGGTGTGCTTGCTTAACCATTCCTGACAAATATTTTCTATCAGTGAAGTATATTTTGCAGTCAAGTGAGTGGAATATTGCATTAATTCTTCTTAGGAGATCTGAACCCTAACCCTAACCAGTGCAAACACAAAGCTAGGGTTAGGGTTAGAATTCCAGCAAAACGTAGATACTTTTTGATGGCATGACTGTGTTTAAGGACAAAAATGATATTTAGGAAAAGCGTTATTTCAGTGATATCTTCAAACAAAAATTCTTCCATATTTTGGTACTCTGCATTGCTCAAAAAGGAAATGTGGCTGAAATTGCCCTATAGGGAAAAGTTTGAAAAAACCATTATTACATCTCACTATCTTACTGTTGTCTTTGAACACACATGCATGTTAACATAGAAAGACCAAATTTAGGCGGGTTTTCGTCTCTAATCCCAGTTAAGCCTTAAACTATGCTCATTGAGATCACCATCCAGCACAACATTTCCGATAATAGAATACTTGTTCCAGCATGGAATTTTTCCTTTCTTGGTACGTTCTCCTAAGTATGGTGTGCTTGCTTAAGCATTCCTGACAAATATTTTCTATCAGGGAAGTATATTTTGCAGTCAAGTGAGTGGAATATTGCATTAATTCTTTGGAGGAGATCTCAACCCTAACCCTAACCAGTGCAAACACAAAGCTAGGGTTAGGGTTAGAACTCCAGCAAAATGTAGATACTTTTTGATGGCATGGCTGTGTTTTAGGACAAAAATGATATTTAGGAAAAGCGTTATTTCAGTGATATCTTCAAAAAAAAATTCTTCCATTTTTTGGTACTCTGCATTGCTCAAAAAGGAAATGTTGCTGAAATTGCCCTAAAGGGAAAAGTTTGAAAAAACTATTATTACATCTCACTATCTTACTGTTGTCTTTGAACACACATGTATGTTAACATAGAAAGACCAAATTTAGGCGGGTTTTCGTCTCTAATCCCAGTTAAGCCTTAAACTATGCTCATTGAGATCAGCATCCAGCACAACATTTCCGATAGTAGAATACTTGTTCCAGCATGGAATTTATCCTTTCTTGGTACGTTCTCCTTAGTATGGTGTGCTTGCTTAACCATTCCTGACAAATATTTTCTATCAGTGAAGTATATTTTGCAGTCAAGTGACTGGAATATTGCATTAATTCTTTGGTGGAGATCTGAACCCTAACCCTAACCAGTGCAAACACAAAGCTAGGGTTAGGGTTAGAATTCCAGCAAAACGTAGATACTTTTTGATGGCATGGCTGTGTTTAAGGACAAAAATGATATTTAGGAAAAGCGTTATTTCAGTGATATCTTCAAAAAAAAATTCTTCCATATTTTGGTACTCTGCATTGCTCAAAAAGGAAATGTGGCTGAAATTGCCCTATAGGGAAAAGTTTGAAAAAACCATTATTACATCTCACTATCTTACTGTTGTCTTTGAACACACATGCATGTTAACATAGAAAGACCAAATTTAGGCGGGTTTTCGTCTCTAATCCCAGTTAAGCCTTAAACTATGCTCATTGAGATCACCATCCAGCACAACATTTCCGATAATAGAATACTTGTTCCAGCATGGAATTTTTCCTTTCTTGGTACGTTCTCCTTAGTATGGTTTGCTTGCTTAAGCATTCCTGACAAATATTTTCTATCAGTGAAGTATATTTTGCAGTCAAGTGACTGGAATATTGCATTAATTCTTTGGAGGAGATCTGAACCCTAACCCTAACCAGTGCAAACACAAACCTAGGGTTAGGGTTAGAACTCCAGCAAAACGTAGATACTTTTTGATGGCATGGCTGTGTTTTAGGACAGAAATGATATTTAGGAAAAGCGTTATTTCAGTGATATCTTCAAAAAAAAAATTCTTCCATATTTTGGTACTCTGCATTGCTCAAAAAGGAAATGTGGCTGAAATTGCGCTATAGGGAAAAGTTTGAAAAAACCATTATTACATCTCACTATCTTACTGTTGTCTTTGAAAACACATGCATATTAACACAGAAAGACCAAATTTAAGCGGGTTTTCGACTCTAATCCCAGTTAAGCCTGATACTATGCTCTTTGAGATCACCATCCAGCACAACATTTCCGATAGTAGAATTCTTGTTCCATCATGGAATTTTTCCTTTCTTGGTATGTTCTTCTTAATATGGTGTGCTTGCTTAAGCATTCCTGACAAATATTTTCTATCAGGGAAGTATATTTTGCAGTCAAGTGAGTGGAATATTGCATTAATTCTTTGGAGGAGATCTGAACCCTAACCCTAACCAGTGCAAACACAAACCTAGGGTTAGGGTTAGAACTCCAGCAAAACGTAGATACTTTTTGATGGCATGGCTGTGTTTTAGGACAGAAATGATATTTAGGAAAAGCGTTATTTCAGTGATATCTTCAAAAAAAAATTCTTCCATATTTTGGTACTCTGCATTGCTCAAAAAGGAAATGTTGCTGAAATTGCTCTAAAGGGAAAAGTTTGAAAAAACTATTATTACATCTCAGTATCCTACCGTTGGCTTTGAACACACATGCATGTTAACATAGAAAGACCAAATTTAGGCGGGTTTTCGTCTCTAATCCCAGTTAAGCCTTAAACTATGCTCATTGAGATCACCATCCAGCACAACATTTCCGATAGTAGAATACTTGTTCCAGCATGGAATTTTTCCTTTCTTGGTACGTTCTCCTTAATATGGTGTGCTTGCTTAATCATTCCTGACAAATATTTTCTATCAGTGAAGTATATTTTGCAGTCAAGTGAGTGGAATATTGCATTAATTCTTCTTAGGAGATCTCAACCCTAACCCTAACCAGTGCAAACACAAAGCTAGGGTTAGGGTTAGAATTCCAGCAAAACGTAGATACTTTTTGATGGCATGGCTGTGTTTTAGGACTGAAATGATATTTAGGAAAAGCGTTATTTCAGTGATATCTTCAAAAAAAAATTCTTCCATATTTTGGTACTCTGCATTGCTCAAAAAGGAAATGTTGCTGAAATTGCCCTATAGGGAAAAGTTTGAAAAAACTATTATTACATCTCAGTATCCTACCGTTGGCTTTGAACACACATGCATGTTAACATAGAAAGACCAAATTTAGGCGGGTTGTCGTCTCTAATCCCAGTTAAGCCTTAAACTATGCTCATTGAGATCACCATCCAGCACAACATTTCCGATAATAGAATACTTGTTCCAGCATGGAATTTTTCCTTTCTTGGTACGTTCTCCTTAGTATGGTGTGCTTGCTTAAGCATTCCTGACAAATATTTTCTATCAGGGAAGTATATTTTGCAGTCAAGTGAGTGGAATATTGCATTAATTCTTTGGAGGAGATCTGAACCCTAACCCTAACCAGTGCAAACACAAAGCTAGGGTTAGGGTTAGAACTCCAGCAAAATGTAGATACTTTTTGATGGCATGGCTGTGTTTTAGGACAGAAATGATATTTAGGAAAAGCGTTATTTCAGTGATATCTTCAAAAAAAAATTCTTCCATTTTTTGGTACTCTGCATTGCTCAAAAAGGAAATGTTGCTGAAATTGCCCTAAAGGGAAAAGTTTGAAAAAACTATTATTACATCTCACTATCTTACTGTTGTCTTTGAACACACATGCATGTTAACATAGAAAGACCAAATTTAGGCGGGTTTTCGTCTCTAATCCCAGTTAAGCCTTAAACTATGCTCATTGAGATCACCATCCAGCACAACATTTCCGATAGTAGAATACTTGTTCCAGCATGGAATTTTTCCTTTCTTGGTACGTTCTCCTTAGTATGGTGTGCTTGCTTAACCATTCCTGACAAATATTTTCTATCAGTGAAGTATATTTTGCAGTCAAGTGACTGGAATATTGCATTAATTCTTTGGTGGAGATCTGAACCCTAACCCTAACCAGTGCAAACACAAACCTAGGGTTAGGGTTAGAATTCCAGCAAAACGTAGATACTTTTTGATGGCATGGCTGTGTTTAAGGACAAAAATGATATTTAGGAAAAGCGTTATTTCAGTGATATCTTCAAAAAAAAATTATTCCATATTTTGGTACTCTGCATTGCTCAAAAAGGAAATGTGGCTGAAATTGCCCTATAGGGAAAAGTTTGAAAAAACCATTATTACATCTCACTATCTTACTGTTGTCTTTGAACACACATGCATGTTAACATAGAAAGACCAAATTTAGGCGGGTTTTCGTCTCTAATCCCAGTTAAGCCTTAAACTATGCTCATTGAGATCACCATCCAGCACAACATTTCTGATAGTAGAATACTTGTTCCAGCATGGAATTTTTCCTTTCTTGGTACGTTCTCCTTAATATGGTGTGCTTGCTTAATCATTCCTGACAAATATTTTCTATCAGTGAAGTATATTTTGCAGTCAAGTGAGTGGAATATTGCATTAATTCTTCTTAGGAGATCTCAACCCTAACCCTAACCAGTGCAAACACAAAGCTAGGGTTAGGGTTAGAATTCCAGCAAAACGTAGATACTTTTTGATGGCATGGCTGTGTTTTAGGACTGAAATGATATTTAGGAAAAGCGTTATTTCAGTGATATCTTCAAAAAAAAATTCTTCCATATTTTGGTACTCTGCATTGCTCAAAAAGGAAATGTGGCTGAAATTGCCCTATAGGGAAAAGTTTGAAAAAACCATTATTACATCTCAGTATCCTACCGTTGGCTTTGAACACACATGCATGTTAACATAGAAAGACCAAATTTAGGCGGGTTGTCGTCTCTAATCCCAGTTAAGCCTTAAACTATGCTCATTGAGATCACCATCCAGCACAACATTTCCGATAATAGAATACTTGTTCCAGCATGGAATTTTTCCTTTCTTGGTATGTTCTCCTTAATATGGTGTGCTTGCTTAAGCATTCCTGACAAATATTTTCTATCAGGGAAGTATATTTTGCAGTCAAGTGAGTGGAATATTGCATTAATTCTTTGGAGGAGATCTGAACCCTAACCCTAACCAGTGCAAACACAAAGCTAGGGTTAGGGTTAGAACTCCAGCAAAATGTAGATACTTTTTGATGGCATGGCTGTGTTTTAGGACAGAAATGATATTTAGGAAAAGCGTTATTTCAGTGATATCTTCAAAAAAAAATTCTTCCATTTTTTGGTACTCTGCATTGCTCAAAAAGGAAATGTTGCTGAAATTGCCCTAAAGGGAAAAGTTTGAAAAAACTATTATTACATCTCACTATCTTACTGTTGTCTTTGAACACACATGCATGTTAACATAGAAAGACCAAATTTAGGCGGGTTTTCGTCTCTAATCCCAGTTAAGCCTTAAACTATGCTCATTGAGATCACCATCCAGCACAACATTTCCGATAGTAGAATACTTGTTCCAGCATGGAATTTTTCCTTTCTTGGTACGTTCTCCTTAGTATGGTGTGCTTGCTTAACCATTCCTGACAAATATTTTCTATCAGTGAAGTATATTTTGCAGTCAAGTGACTGGAATATTGCATTAATTCTTTGGTGGAGATCTGAACCCTAACCCTAACCAGTGCAAACACAAACCTAGGGTTAGGGTTAGAATTCCAGCAAAACGTAGATACTTTTTGATGGCATGGCTGTGTTTAAGGACAAAAATGATATTTAGGAAAAGCGTTATTTCAGTGATATCTTCAAAAAAAAATTATTCCATATTTTGGTACTCTGCATTGCTCAAAAAGGAAATGTGGCTGAAATTGCCCTATAGGGAAAAGTTTGAAAAAACCATTATTACATCTCACTATCTTACTGTTGTCTTTGAACACACATGCATGTTAACATAGAAAGACCAAATTTAGGCGGGTTTTCGTCTCTAATCCCAGTTAAGCCTTAAACTATGCTCATTGAGATCACCATCCAGCACAACATTTCTGATAGTAGAATACTTGTTCCAGCATGGAATTTTTCCTTTCTTGGTACGTTCTCCTTAATATGGTGTGCTTGCTTAATCATTCCTGACAAATATTTTCTATCAGTGAAGTATATTTTGCAGTCAAGTGAGTGGAATATTGCATTAATTCTTCTTAGGAGATCTCAACCCTAACCCTAACCAGTGCAAACACAAAGCTAGGGTTAGGGTTAGAATTCCAGCAAAACGTAGATACTTTTTGATGGCATGGCTGTGTTTTAGGACTGAAATGATATTTAGGAAAAGCGTTATTTCAGTGATATCTTCAAAAAAAAATTCTTCCATATTTTGGTACTCTGCATTGCTCAAAAAGGAAATGTTGCTGAAATTGCCCTATAGGGAAAAGTTTGAAAAAACTATTATTACATCTCAGTATCCTACCGTTGGCTTTGAACACACATGCATGTTAACATAGAAAGACCAAATTTAGGCGGGTTGTCGTCTCTAATCCCAGTTAAGCCTTAAACTATGCTCATTGAGATCACCATCCAGCACAACATTTCCGATAATAGAATACTTGTTCCAGCATGGAATTTTTCCTTTCTTGGTACGTTCTCCTTAGTATGGTGTGCTTGCTTAACCATTCCTGACAAATATTTTCTATCAGTGAAGAATATTTTGCAGTCAAGTGACTGGAATATTGCATTAATTCTTTGGTGGAGATCTGAACCCTAACCCTAACCAGTGCAAACACAAAGCTAGGGTTAGGGTTAGAATTCCAGCAAAACGTAGATACTTTTTGATGGCATGGCTGTGTTTAAGGACAAAAATGATATTTAGGAAAAGCGTTATTTCAGTGATATCTTCAAACAAAAATTCTTCCATATTTTGGTACTCTGCATTGCTCAAAAAGGAAATGTGGCTGAAATTGCCCTATAGGGAAAAGTTTGAAAAAACCATTATTACATCTCACTATCTTACTGTTGTCTTTGAACACACATGCATGTTAACATAGAAAGACCAAATTTAGGCGGGTTTTCATCTCTAATCCCAGTTAAGCCTTAAACTATGCTCATTGAGATCACCATCCAGCACAACATTTCCGATAATAGAATACTTGTTCCAGCATGGAATTTTTCCTTTCTTGGTACATTCTCCTTAGTATGGTGTGCTTGCTTAACCATTCCTGACAAATATTTTCTATCAGTGAAGTATATTTTGCTGTCAAGTGACTGGAATATTGCATTAATTCTTTGGTGGAGATCTGAACCCTAACCCTAACCAGTGCAAACACAAAGCTAGGGTTAGGGTTAGAATTCCAGCAAAACGTAGATACTTTTTGATGGCATGGCTGTGTTTTAGGACTGAAATGATATTTAGGAAAAGCGTTATTTCAGTGATATCTTCAAAAAAAAATTCTTCCATATTTTGGTACTCTGCATTGCTCAAAAAGGAAATGTGGCTGAAATTGCCCTATAGGGAAAAGTTTGAAAAAACCATTATTACATCTCAGTATCCTACCGTTGGCTTTGAACACACATGCATGTTAACATAGAAAGACCAAATTTAGGCGGGTTGTCGTCTCTAATCCCAGTTAAGCCTTAAACTATGCTCATTGAGATCACCATCCAGCACAACATTTCCGATAATAGAATACTTGTTCCAGCATGGAATTTTTCCTTTCTTGGTATGTTCTCCTTAATATGGTGTGCTTGCTTAAGCATTCCTGACAAATATTTTCTATCAGGGAAGTATATTTTGCAGTCAAGTGAGTGGAATATTGCATTAATTCTTTGGAGGAGATCTGAACCCTAACCCTAACCAGTGCAAACACAAAGCTAGGGTTAGGGTTAGAACTCCAGCAAAATGTAGATACTTTTTGATGGCATGGCTGTGTTTTAGGACAGAAATGATATTTAGGAAAAGCGTTATTTCAGTGATATCTTCAAAAAAAAATTCTTCCATTTTTTGGTACTCTGCATTGCTCAAAAAGGAAATGTTGCTGAAATTGCCCTAAAGGGAAAAGTTTGAAAAAACTATTATTACATCTCACTATCTTACTGTTGTCTTTGAACACACATGCATGTTAACATAGAAAGACCAAATTTAGGCGGGTTTTCGTCTCTAATCCCAGTTAAGCCTTAAACTATGCTCATTGAGATCACCATCCAGCACAACATTTCCGATAGTAGAATACTTGTTCCAGCATGGAATTTTTCCTTTCTTGGTACGTTCTCCTTAGTATGGTGTGCTTGCTTAACCATTCCTGACAAATATTTTCTATCAGTGAAGTATATTTTGCAGTCAAGTGACTGGAATATTGCATTAATTCTTTGGTGGAGATCTGAACCCTAACCCTAACCAGTGCAAACACAAACCTAGGGTTAGGGTTAGAATTCCAGCAAAACGTAGATACTTTTTGATGGCATGGCTGTGTTTAAGGACAAAAATGATATTTAGGAAAAGCGTTATTTCAGTGATATCTTCAAAAAAAAATTATTCCATATTTTGGTACTCTGCATTGCTCAAAAAGGAAATGTGGCTGAAATTGCCCTATAGGGAAAAGTTTGAAAAAACCATTATTACATCTCACTATCTTACTGTTGTCTTTGAACACACATGCATGTTAACATAGAAAGACCAAATTTAGGCGGGTTTTCGTCTCTAATCCCAGTTAAGCCTTAAACTATGCTCATTGAGATCACCATCCAGCACAACATTTCTGATAGTAGAATACTTGTTCCAGCATGGAATTTTTCCTTTCTTGGTACGTTCTCCTTAATATGGTGTGCTTGCTTAATCATTCCTGACAAATATTTTCTATCAGTGAAGTATATTTTGCAGTCAAGTGAGTGGAATATTGCATTAATTCTTCTTAGGAGATCTCAACCCTAACCCTAACCAGTGCAAACACAAAGCTAGGGTTAGGGTTAGAATTCCAGCAAAACGTAGATACTTTTTGATGGCATGGCTGTGTTTTAGGACTGAAATGATATTTAGGAAAAGCGTTATTTCAGTGATATCTTCAAAAAAAAATTCTTCCATATTTTGGTACTCTGCATTGCTCAAAAAGGAAATGTTGCTGAAATTGCCCTATAGGGAAAAGTTTGAAAAAACTATTATTACATCTCAGTATCCTACCGTTGGCTTTGAACACACATGCATGTTAACATAGAAAGACCAAATTTAGGCGGGTTGTCGTCTCTAATCCCAGTTAAGCCTTAAACTATGCTCATTGAGATCACCATCCAGCACAACATTTCCGATAATAGAATACTTGTTCCAGCATGGAATTTTTCCTTTCTTGGTACGTTCTCCTTAGTATGGTGTGCTTGCTTAACCATTCCTGACAAATATTTTCTATCAGTGAAGAATATTTTGCAGTCAAGTGACTGGAATATTGCATTAATTCTTTGGTGGAGATCTGAACCCTAACCCTAACCAGTGCAAACACAAAGCTAGGGTTAGGGTTAGAATTCCAGCAAAACGTAGATACTTTTTGATGGCATGGCTGTGTTTAAGGACAAAAATGATATTTAGGAAAAGCGTTATTTCAGTGATATCTTCAAACAAAAATTCTTCCATATTTTGGTACTCTGCATTGCTCAAAAAGGAAATGTGGCTGAAATTGCCCTATAGGGAAAAGTTTGAAAAAACCATTATTACATCTCACTATCTTACTGTTGTCTTTGAACACACATGCATGTTAACATAGAAAGACCAAATTTAGGCGGGTTTTCATCTCTAATCCCAGTTAAGCCTTAAACTATGCTCATTGAGATCACCATCCAGCACAACATTTCCGATAATAGAATACTTGTTCCAGCATGGAATTTTTCCTTTCTTGGTACGTTCTCCTAAGTATGGTGTGCTTGCTTAACCATTCCTGACAAATATTTTCTATCAGTGAAGTATATTTTGCAGTCAAGTGACTGGAATTTTGCATTAATTCTTTGGTGGAGATCTGAACCCTAACCCTAACCAGTGCAAACACAAAGCTAGTGTTAGGGTTAGAATTCCAGCAAAACGTAGGAACTTTTTGATGGCATGGCTGTGTTTAAGGACAAAAATGATATTTAGGTAAAGCGTTATTTCAGTGATATCTTCAAACAAAAATTCTTCCATATTTTGGTACTCTGCATTGCTCAAAAAGGAAATATGGCTGAAATTGCCCTAAAGGGAAAAGTTTGAAAAAACTATTATTACATCTCACTATCTTACTGTTGTCTTTGAACACACATGCATGTTAACATAGAAAGACCAAATTTAGGCGGGTTTTCGTCTCTAATCCCAGTTAAGCCTTAAACTATGCTCATTGAGATCACCATCCAGCACAACATTTCCGATAGTAGAATACTTGTTCCAGCATGGAATTTTTCCTTTCTTGGTACGTTCTCCTTAGTATGGTGTGCTTGCTTAACCATTCCTGACAATTATTTTCTATCAGTGAAGTATATTTTGCTGTCAAGTGACTGGAATATTGCATTAATTCTTTGGTGGAGATCTGAACCCTAAACCTAACCAGTGCAAACACAAACCTAGGGTTAGGGTTAGAATTCCAGCAAAACGTAGATACTTTTTGATGGCATGGCTGTGTTTAAGGACAAAAATGATATTTAGGAAAAGCGTTATTTCAGTGATATCTTCAAACAAAAATTCTTCCATATTTTGGTACTCTGCATTGCTCAAAAAGGAAATGTGGCTGAAATTGCCCTATAGGGAAAAGTTTGAAAAAAACATTATTACATCTCACTATCTTACTGTTGTCTTTGAACACACATGCATGTTAACATAGAAAGACCAAATTTAGGCGGGTTTTCGACTCTAATCCCAGTTAAGCCTGAAACTATGCTCTTTGAGATCACCATCCAGCACAACATTTCCGATAGTAGAATTCTTGATCCATCATGGAATTTTTCCTTTCTTGGTATGTTCTCCTTAATATGGTGTGCTTGCTTAAGCATTCCTGACAAATATTTTCTATCAGGGAAGTATATTTTGCAGTCAAGTGAGTGGAATATTGCATTAATTCTTTGGAGGAGATCTGAACCCTAACCCTACTAAAGTGCAAACACAAAGCTAGGGTTAGGGTTAGAACTCCAGCAAAATGTAGATACTTTTTGATGGCATGGCTGTGTTTTAGGACAGAAATGATATTTAGGAAAAGCGTTATTTCAGTGATATCTTCAAAAAAAAATTCTTCCATTTTTTGGTACTCTGCATTGCTCAAAAAGGAAATGTTGCTGAAATTGCCCTAAAGGGAAAAGTTTGAAAAAACTATTATTACATCTCACTATCTTACTGTTGTCTTTGAACACACATGCATGTTAACATAGAAAGACCAAATTTAGGCGGGTTTTCGTCTCTAATCCCAGTTAAGCCTTAAACTATGCTCATTGAGATCACCATCCAGCACAACATTTCCGATAATAGAATACTTGTTCCAGCATGGAATTTTTCCTTTCTTGGTACGTTCTCCTAAGTATGGTGTGCTTGCTTAAGCATTCCTGACAAATATTTTCTATCAGGGAAGTATATTTTGCAGTCAAGTGAGTGGAATATTGCATTAATTCTTTGGAGGAGATCTGAACCCTAACCCTAACCAGTGCAAACACAAAGCTAGGGTTAGGGTTAGAACTCCAGCAAAATGTAGATACTTTTTGATGGCATGGCTGTGTTTTAGGACAGAAATGATATTTAGGAAAAGCGTTATTTCAGTGATATCTTCAAAAAAAAATTCTTCCATTTTTTGGTACTCTGCATTGCTCAAAAAGGAAATGTTGCTGAAATTGCCCTAAAGGGAAAAGTTTGAAAAAACTATTATTACATCTCACTATCTTACTGTTGTCTTTGAACACACATGCATGTTAACATAGAAAGACCAAATTTAGGCGGGTTTTCGTCTCTAATCCCAGTTAAGCCTTAAACTATGCTCATTGAGATCAGCATCCAGCACAACATTTCCGATAGTAGAATACTTGTTCCAGCATGGAATTTTTCCTTTCTTGGTACGTTCTCCTTAGTATGGTGTGCTTGCTTAACCATTCCTGACAAATATTTTCTATCAGTGAAGTATATTTTGCAGTCAAGTGACTGGAATATTGCATTAATTCTTTGGTGGAGATCTGAACCCTAACCCTAACCAGTGCAAACACAAAGCTAGGGTTAGGGTTAGAATTCCAGCAAAACGTAGATACTTTTTGATGGCATGGCTGTGTTTAAGGACAAAAATGATATTTAGGAAAAGCGTTATTTCAGTGATATCTTCAAAAAAAAATTCTTCCATATTTTGGTACTCTGCATTGCTCAAAAAGGAAATGTGGCTGAAATTGCCCTATAGGGAAAAGTTTGAAAAAACCATTATTACATCTCACTATCTTACTGTTGTCTTTGAACACACATGCATGTTAACATAGAAAGACCAAATTTAGGCGGGTTTTCGTCTCTAATCCCAGTTAAGCCTTAAACTATGCTCATTGAGATCACCATCCAGCACAACATTTCCGATAATAGAATACTTGTTCCAGCATGGAATTTTTCCTTTCTTGGTACGTTCTCCTAAGTATGGTGTGCTTGCTTAACCATTCCTGACAAATATTTTCTATCAGTGAAGTATATTTTGCAGTCAAGTGACTGGAATTTTGCATTAATTCTTTGGTGGAGATCTGAACCCTAACCCTAACCAGTGCAAACACAAAGCTAGTGTTAGGGTTAGAATTCCAGCAAAACGTAGATACTTTTTGATGGCATGGCTGTGTTTAAGGACAAAAATGATATTTAGGTAAAGCGTTATTTCAGTGATATCTTCAAACAAAAATTCTTCCATATTTTGGTAC
Source organism: Lepisosteus oculatus (assembly GCF_040954835.1). Classification (NCBI taxonomy): domain Eukaryota; kingdom Metazoa; phylum Chordata; class Actinopteri; order Semionotiformes; family Lepisosteidae; genus Lepisosteus; species Lepisosteus oculatus. The sequence goes on from NC_090706.1 coordinate 27,424,450, forward strand.
TCTGCATTGCTCAAAAAGGAAATGTGGCTGAAATTGCCCTATAGGGAAAAGTTTGAAAAAACCATTATTACATCTCACTATCTTACTGTTGTCTTTGAACACACATGCATGTTAACATAGAAAGACCAAATTTAGGCGGGTTGTCGTCTCTAATCCCAGTTAAGCCTTAAACTATGCTCATTGAGATCACCATCCAGCACAACATTTCCGATAATAGAATACTTGTTCCAGCATGGAATTTTTCCTTTCTTGGTACGTTCTCCTTAGTATGGTGTGCTTGCTTAACCATTCCTGACAAATATTTTCTATCAGTGAAGTATATTTTGCAGTCAAGTGACTGGAATATTGCATTAATTCTTTGGAGGAGATCTGAACCCTAACCCTAACCAGTGCAAACACAAACCTAGGGTTAGGGTTAGAACTCCAGCAAAACGTAGATACTTTTTGATGGCATGGCTGTGTTTTAGGACAGAAATGATATTTAGGAAAAGCGTTATTTCAGTGATATCTTCAAAAAAAAAATTCTTCCATATTTTGGTACTCTGCATTGCTCAAAAAGGAAATGTGGCTGAAATTGCGCTATAGGGAAAAGTTTGAAAAAACCATTATTACATCTCACTATCTTACTGTTGTCTTTGAAAACACATGCATATTAACACAGAAAGACCAAATTTAAGCGGGTTTTCAACTCTAATCCCAGTTAAGCCTTAAACTATGCTCATTGAGATCAACATCCAGCACAACATTTCCAATAGTAGAATACTTGTTCCAGCATGGAATTTTTCCTTTCTTGGTACGTTCTCCTTAGTATGGTGTGCTTGCTTAACCATTCCTGACAAATATTTTCTATCAGTGAAGTATATTTTGCAGTCAAGTGACTGGAATATTGCATTAATTCTTTGGTGGAGATCTGAACCCTAACCCTAACCAGTGCAAACACAAAGCTAGGGTTAGGGTTAGAATTCCAGCAAAACGTAGATACTTTTTGATGGCATGGCTGTGTTTAAGGACAAAAATGATATTTAGGAAAAGCGTTATTTCAGTGATATCTTCAAAAAAAAATTCTTCCATATTTTGGTACTCTGCATTGCTCAAAAAGGAAATGTGGCTGAAATTGCCCTATAGGGAAAAGTTTGAAAAAACCATTATTACATCTCACTATCTTACTGTTGTCTTTGAACACACATGCATGTTAACATAGAAAGACCAAATTTAGGCGGGTTTTCGTCTCTAATCCCAGTTAAGCCTTAAACTATGCTCATTGAGATCACCATCCAGCACAACATTTCCGATAATAGAATACTTGTTCCAGCATGGAATTTTTCCTTTCTTGGTACGTTCTCCTAAGTATGGTGTGCTTGCTTAACCATTCCTGACAAATATTTTCTATCAGTGAAGTATATTTTGCAGTCAAGTGACTGGAATTTTGCATTAATTCTTTGGTGGAGATCTGAACCCTAACCCTAACCAGTGCAAACACAAAGCTAGTGTTAGGGTTAGAATTCCAGCAAAACGTAGGAACTTTTTGATGGCATGGCTGTGTTTTAGGACAGAAATGATATTTAGGAAAAGCGTTATTTCAGTGATATCTTCAAAAAAAAATTCTTCCATTTTTTGGTACTCTGCATTGCTCAAAAAGGAAATGTTGCTGAAATTGCCCTAAAGGGAAAAGTTTGAAAAAACTATTATTACATCTCACTATCTTACTGTTGTCTTTGAACACACATGCATGTTAACATAGAAAGACCAAATTTAGGCGGGTTTTCGTCTCTAATCCCAGTTAAGCCTTAAACTATGCTCATTGAGATCACCATCCAGCACAACATTTCCGATAGTAGAATACTTGTTCCAGCATGGAATTTTTCCTTTCTTGGTACGTTCTCCTTAGTATGGTGTGCTTGCTTAACCATTCCTGACAAATATTTTCTATCAGTGAAGTATATTTTGCAGTCAAGTGAGTGGAATATTGCATTAATTCTTCTTAGGAGATCTGAACCCTAACCCTAACCAGTGCAAACACAAAGCTAGGGTTAGGGTTAGAATTCCAGCAAAACGTAGATACTTTTTGATGGCATGACTGTGTTTAAGGACAAAAATGATATTTAGGAAAAGCGTTATTTCAGTGATATCTTCAAACAAAAATTCTTCCATATTTTGGTACTCTGCATTGCTCAAAAAGGAAATGTGGCTGAAATTGCCCTATAGGGAAAAGTTTGAAAAAACCATTATTACATCTCACTATCTTACTGTTGTCTTTGAACACACATGCATGTTAACATAGAAAGACCAAATTTAGGCGGGTTTTCGTCTCTAATCCCAGTTAAGCCTTAAACTATGCTCATTGAGATCACCATCCAGCACAACATTTCCGATAATAGAATACTTGTTCCAGCATGGAATTTTTCCTTTCTTGGTACGTTCTCCTAAGTATGGTGTGCTTGCTTAAGCATTCCTGACAAATATTTTCTATCAGGGAAGTATATTTTGCAGTCAAGTGAGTGGAATATTGCATTAATTCTTTGGAGGAGATCTCAACCCTAACCCTAACCAGTGCAAACACAAAGCTAGGGTTAGGGTTAGAACTCCAGCAAAATGTAGATACTTTTTGATGGCATGGCTGTGTTTTAGGACAGAAATGATATTTAGGAAAAGCGTTATTTCAGTGATATCTTCAAAAAAAAATTCTTCCATTTTTTGGTACTCTGCATTGCTCAAAAAGGAAATGTTGCTGAAATTGCCCTAAAGGGAAAAGTTTGAAAAAACTATTATTACATCTCACTATCTTACTGTTGTCTTTGAACACACATGCATGTTAACATAGAAAGACCAAATTTAGGCGGGTTTTCGTCTCTAATCCCAGTTAAGCCTTAAACTATGCTCATTGAGATCAGCATCCAGCACAACATTTCCGATAGTAGAATACTTGTTCCAGCATGGAATTTATCCTTTCTTGGTACGTTCTCCTTAGTATGGTGTGCTTGCTTAACCATTCCTGACAAATATTTTCTATCAGTGAAGTATATTTTGCAGTCAAGTGACTGGAATATTGCATTAATTCTTTGGTGGAGATCTGAACCCTAACCCTAACCAGTGCAAACACAAAGCTAGGGTTAGGGTTAGAATTCCAGCAAAACGTAGATACTTTTTGATGGCATGGCTGTGTTTAAGGACAAAAATGATATTTAGGAAAAGCGTTATTTCAGTGATATCTTCAAAAAAAAATTCTTCCATATTTTGGTACTCTGCATTGCTCAAAAAGGAAATGTGGCTGAAATTGCCCTATAGGGAAAAGTTTGAAAAAACCATTATTACATCTCACTATCTTACTGTTGTCTTTGAACACACATGCATGTTAACATAGAAAGACCAAATTTAGGCGGGTTTTCGTCTCTAATCCCAGTTAAGCCTTAAACTATGCTCATTGAGATCACCATCCAGCACAACATTTCCGATAATAGAATACTTGTTCCAGCATGGAATTTTTCCTTTCTTGGTACGTTCTCCTTAGTATGGTTTGCTTGCTTAAGCATTCCTGACAAATATTTTCTATCAGTGAAGTATATTTTGCAGTCAAGTGACTGGAATATTGCATTAATTCTTTGGAGGAGATCTGAACCCTAACCCTAACCAGTGCAAACACAAACCTAGGGTTAGGGTTAGAACTCCAGCAAAACGTAGATACTTTTTGATGGCATGGCTGTGTTTTAGGACAGAAATGATATTTAGGAAAAGCGTTATTTCAGTGATATCTTCAAAAAAAAAATTCTTCCATATTTTGGTACTCTGCATTGCTCAAAAAGGAAATGTGGCTGAAATTGCGCTATAGGGAAAAGTTTGAAAAAACCATTATTACATCTCACTATCTTACTGTTGTCTTTGAAAACACATGCATATTAACACAGAAAGACCAAATTTAAGCGGGTTTTCGACTCTAATCCCAGTTAAGCCTGAAACTATGCTCTTTGAGATCACCATCCAGCACAACATTTCCGATAGTAGAATTCTTGTTCCATCATGGAATTTTTCCTTTCTTGGTATGTTCTTCTTAATATGGTGTGCTTGCTTAAGCATTCCTGACAAATATTTTCTATCAGGGAAGTATATTTTGCAGTCAAGTGAGTGGAATATTGCATTAATTCTTTGGAGGAGATCTGAACCCTAACCCTAACCAGTGCAAACACAAACCTAGGGTTAGGGTTAGAACTCCAGCAAAACGTAGATACTTTTTGATGGCATGGCTGTGTTTTAGGACAGAAATGATATTTAGGAAAAGCGTTATTTCAGTGATATCTTCAAAAAAAAATTCTTCCATATTTTGGTACTCTGCATTGCTCAAAAAGGAAATGTGGCTGAAATTGCCCTAAAGGGAAAAGTTTGAAAAAACTATTATTAGATCCCACTATCTTACTGTTGTCTTTGAACACACATGCATATTAACACAGAAATACCAAATTTAGGCGGGTTTTCAACTCTAATCCCAGTTAAGCCTTAAACTATGCTCATTGAGATCAACATCCAGCACAACATTTCCGATAGTAGAATACTTGTTCCAGCATGGAATTTTTCCTTTCTTGGTACGTTCTCCTTAGTATGGTGTGCTTGCTTAACCATTCCTGACAAATATTTTCAATCAGGGAAGTATATTTTGCAGTCAAGTGAGTGGAATATTGCATTAATTCTTTGGAGGAGATCTGAACCCTAACCCTAACCAGTGCAAACACAAACCTAGGGTTAGGGTTAGAACTCCAGCAAAACGTAGATACTTTTTGATGGCATGGCTGTGTTTTAGGACAGAAATGATATTTAGGAAAAGCGTTATTTCAGTGATATCTTCAAAAAAAAATTCTTCCATATTTTGGTACTCTGCATTGCTCAAAAAGGAAATGTTGCTGAAATTGCCCTAAAGGGAAAAGTTTGAAAAAACTATTATTAGATCCCACTATCTTACTGTTGTCTTTGAACACACATGCATGTTAACATAGAAAGACCAAATTTAGGCGGGTTTTCATCTCTAATCCCAGTTAAGCCTTAAACTATGCTCATTGAGATCACCATCCAGAATAACATTTCCGATAATAGAATACTTGTTCCAGCATGGAATTTTTCCTTTCTTGGTACGTTCTCCTTAGTATGGTGTGCTTGCTTAACCATTCCTGACAAATATTTTCTATCAGTGAAGTATATTTTGCAGTCAAGTGACTGGAATATTGCATTAATTCTTTGGTGGAGATCTGAACCCTAACCCTAACCAGTGCAAACACAAAGCTAGGGTTAGGGTTAGAATTCCAGCAAAACGTAGATACTTTTTGATGGCATGGCTGTGTTTAAGGACAAAAATGATATTTAGGAAAAGCGTTATTTCAGTGATATCTTCAAAAAAAAATTCTTCCATATTTTGGTACTCTGCATTGCTCAAAAAGGAAATGTGGCTGAAATTGCCCTATAGGGAAAAGTTTGAAAAAACCATTATTACATCTCACTATCTTACTGTTGTCTTTGAACACACATTCATGTTAACATAGAAAGACCAAATTTAGGCGGGTTTTCGTCTCTAATCCCAGTTAAGCCTTAAACTATGCTCATTGAGATCACCATCCAGCACAACATTTCCGATAATAGAATACTTGTTCCATCATGGAATTTTTCCTTTCTTGGTACGTGTTCCTTAGTATGGTGTGCTTGCTTAACCATTCCTGACAAATATTTTCTATCAGTGAAGTATATTTTGCAGTCAAGTGACTGGAATATGGCATTAATTCTTTGGAGGAGATCTGAACTCTAACCCTAACCATTGCAAACACAAACCTAGGGTTAGGGTTAGAACTCCAGCAAAACGTAGATACTTTTTGATGGCGTGGCTGTGTTTTAGGACAGAAATGATATTTAGGAAAAGCGTTATTTCAGTGATATCTTCAAAAAAAAATTCTTCCATATTTTGGTACTCTGCATTGCTCAGAAAGGAAATGTGGCTGAAATTGCCCTATAGGGAAAAGTTTGAAAAAACCATTATTACATCTCACTATCTTACTGTTGTCTTTGAACACACATGCATGTTAACATAGAAAGACCAAATTTAGGCAGGTTTTCGACTCTAATCCCAGTTAAGCCTGAAACTATGCTCATTGAGATCACCATCCAGCACAACATTTCCGATAGTAGAATACTTGTTCCAGCATGGAATTTTTCCTTTCTTGGTACGTTCTCCTTAGTATGGTGTGCTTGCTTAACCATTCCTGACAAATGTTTTCTATCAGTGAAGTATATTTTGTAGTCAAGTGACTGGAATATTGCATTAAATCTTTGGAGGAGATCTGAACCCTAACCCTAACCAGTGCAAACACAAACCTAGGGTTAGGGTTAGAACTCCGGCAAAACGTAGATACTTTTTGATGGCATGGCTGTGTTTTAGGACAGAAATTATATTTAGGAAAAGCGTTATTTCAGTGATATCTTCAAAAAAAAATTCTTCCATATTTTGGTACTCTGCATTGCTCAAAAAGGAAATGTGGCTGAAATTGCCCTATAGGGAAAAGTTTGAAAAAACCATTATTACATCTCACTATCTCACTGTTGTCTTTGAACACACATGCATGTTAACATAGAAAGACCAAATTTAGGCGGGTTTTCGTCTCTAATCCCAGTTAAGCCTTAAACTATGCCAATTGAGATCACCATCCAGCACAACATTTCCGATAGTAGAATACTTGTTCCAGCATGGAATTTTTCCTTTCTTGGTACGTTCTCCTTAATATGGTGTGCTTGCTTAATCATTCCTGACAAATATTTTCTATCAGTGAAGTATTTTTTGCAGTCAAGTGAGTGGAATATTGCATTAATTCTTTGGAGGAGATCTGAACCCTAACCCTAACCAGTGCAAACACAAACCTAGGGTTAGGGTTAGAACTCCAGTAAAACGTAGATACTTTTTGATGGCATGGCTGTGTTTTAGGACAGAAATGATATTTAGGAAAAGCGTTATTTCAGTGATATCTTCAAAAAAAAAATTCTTCCATATTTTGGTACTCTGCATTGCTCAAAAAGGAAATGTGGCTGAAATTGCGCTATAGGGAAAAGTTTGAAAAAACCATTATTACATCTCACTATCTTACTGTTGTCTTTGAAAACACATGCATATTAACACAGAAAGACCAAATTTAAGCGGGTTTTCGACTCTAATCCCAGTTAAGCCTGAAACTATGCTCTTTGAGATCACCATCCAGCACAACATTTCCGATAATAGAATACTTGTTCCAGCATGGAATTTTTCCTTTCTTGGTATGTTCTCCTTAATATGGTGTGCTTGCTTAAGCATTCCTGACAAATATTTTCTATCAGGGAAGTATATTTTGCAGTCAAGTGAGTGGAATATTGCATTAAGTCTTTGGAGGAGATCTGAACCCTAACCCTAACCAGTGCAAACACAAAGCTAGGGTTAGGGTTAGAACTCCAGCAAAATGTAGATACTTTTTGATGGCATGGCTGTGTTTTAGGACAGAAATGATATTTAGGAAAAGCGTTATTTCAGTGATATCTTCAAAAAAAAATTCTTCCATATTTTGGTACTCTGCATTGCTCAAAAAGGAAATGTGGCTGAAATTGCCCTATAGGGAAAAGTTTGAAAAAACCATTATTACATCTCACTATCTTACTGTTGTCTTTGAACACACATGCATGTTAACATAGAAAGACCAAATTTAGGCGGGTTTTCATCTCTAATCCCAGTTAAGCCTTAAACTATGCTCATTGAGATCACCATCCAGCATAACATTTCCGATAATAGAATACTTGTTCCAGCATGGAATTTTTCCTTTCTTGGTACATTCTCCTTAGTATGGTGTGCTTGCTTAACCATTCCTGACAAATATTTTCTATCAGTGAAGTATATTTTGCAGTCAAGTGACTGGAATATTGCATTAATTCTTTGGTGGAGATCTGAACCCTAACCCTAACCAGTGCAAACACAAGCTAGGGTTAGGGTTAGAATTCCAGCAAAACGTAGATACTTTTTGATGGCATGGCTGTGTTTAAGGACAAAAATGATATTTAGGAAAAGCGTTATTTCAGTGATATCTTCAAAAAAAAATTCTTCCATATTTTGGTACTCTGCATTGCTCAAAAAGGAAATGTGGCTGAAATTGCCCTATAGGGAAAAGTTTGAAAAAACCATTATTACATCTCACTATCTTACTGTTGTCTTTGAACACACATTCATGTTAACATAGAAAGACCAAATTTAGGCGGGTTTTCGTCTCTAATCCCAGTTAAGCCTTAAACTATGCTCATTGAGATCACCATCCAGCACAACATTTCCGATAATAGAATACTTGTTCCAGCATGGAATTTTTCCTTTCTTGGTACGTTCTCCTTAGTATGGTGTGCTTGCTTAAGCATTCCTGACAAATATTTTCTATCAGTGAAGTATATTTTGTAGTCAAGTGACTGGAATATTGCATTAAATCTTTGGAGGAGATCTGAACCCTAACCCTAACCAGTGCAAACACAAACCTAGGGTTAGGGTTAGAACTCCGGCAAAACGTAGATACTTTTTGATGGCATGGCTGTGTTTTAGGACAGAAATGATATTTAGGAAAAGCGTTATTTCAGTGATATCTTCAAAAAAAAATTCTTCCATATTTTGGTACTCTGCATTGCTCAAAAAGGAAATGTTGCTGAAATTGCCCAAAAGGGAAAAGTTTGAAAAAACTATTATTAGATCTCACTATCTTACTGTTGTCTTTGAACACACATGCATGTTAACATAGAAAGACCAAATTTAGGCGGGTTTTCGTCTCTAATCCCAGTTAAGCCTTAAACTATGCTCATTGAGATCACCATCCAGCACAACATTTCCGATAGTAGAATTCTTGTTCCATCATGGAATTTTTCCTTTCTTGGTATGTTCTCCTTAATATGGTGTGCTTGCTTAAGCATTCCTGACAAATATTTTCTATCAGGGAAGTATATTTTGCAGTCAAGTGAGTGGAATATTGCATTAATTCTTTGGAGGAGATCTGAACCCTAACCCTAACCAGTGCAAACACAAACCTAGGGTTAGGGTTAGAACTCCAGCAAAACGTAGATACTTTTTGATGGCATGGCTGTGTTTTAGGACAGAAAAGATATTTTGGAAAAGCGTTATTTCAGTGATATCTTCAAAAAAAATTCTTCCATATTTTGGTACTCTGCATTGCTCAAAAAGGAAATGTTGCTGAAATTGCCCTAAAGGGAAAAGTTTGAAAAAACTATTATTAGATCTCACTATCTTACTGTTGTCTTTGAACACACATGCGTATTAACACAGAAAGACCAAATTTAGGCGGGTTTTCGACTCTAATCCCAGTTAAGCCTTAAACTATGCTCATTGAGATCACCATCCAGCACAACATTTCCGATAGTAGAATACTTGTTCCAGCATGGAATTTTTCCTTTCTTGCTACGTTCTCCTTAGTATGGTGTGCTTGCTTAACCATTCCTGACAAATATTTTCTATCAGTGAAGTATATTTTGCAGTCAAGTGACTGGAATATTGCATTAATTCTTTGGAGGAGATCTGAACCCTAACCCTAACCAGTGCAAACACAAAGCTAGGATTAGGGTTAGAATTCCGGCAAAACATAGATACTTTTTGATGGCATGGCTGTGTTTAAGGACAAAAATGATATTTAGGAAAAGCGTTATTTCAGTGATATCTTCAAAAAAAAATTCTTCCATTTTTTGGTACTCTGCATTGCTCAAAAAGGAAATGTGGCTGAAATTGCCCTATAGGGAAAAGTTTGAAAAAACCATTATTACATCTCACTATCTTACTGTTGTCTTTGAACGCACATGCATGTTAACATAGAAAGACCAAATTTAGGCGGGTTTTCGTCTCTAATCCCAGTTAAGCCTTAAACTATGCTCAGTGAGATCACCATCCAGCTCAACATTTCTGATAATAGAATACTTGTTCCAGCATGGAATTTTTCCTTTCTTGGTACGTTCTCCTTAGTATGGTGTACTTGCTTAACCATTCCTGACAAATATTTTCTATCAGTGAAGCATATTTTGCAGTCAAGTGACTGGAATATTGCATTAATTCTTTGGAGGAGATCTGAACCCTAACCCTAACCAGTGCAAACACAAACCTAGGGTTAGGGTTAGAACTCCAGCAAAACGTAGATACTTTTTGATGGCGTGGCTGTGTTTTAGGACAGAAATGATATTTAGGAAAAGCGTTATTTCAGTGATATCTTCAAAAAAAAATTCTTCCATATTTTGGTACTCTGCATTGCTCAAAAAGGAAATGTGGCTGAAATTGCCCTATAGGGAAAAGTTTGAAAAAAACATTATTACATCTCACTATCTTACTGTTGTCTTTGAAAACACATGCATATTAACACAGAAAGACCAAATTTAGGCGGGTTTTCGACTCTAATCCCAGTTAAGCCTGAAACTATGCTCTTTGAGATCACCATCCAGCACAACATTTACGATAGTAGAATTCTTGTTCCATCATGGAATTTTTCCTTTCTTGGTATGTTCTCCTTAATATGGTGTGCTTGCTTAAGCATTCCTGACAAATATTTTCTATCAGGGAAGTATATTTTGCAGTCAAGTGAGTGGAATATTGCATTAATTCTTTGGAGGAGATCTGAACCCTAACCCTAACCAGTGCAAACACAAACCTAGGGTTAGGGTTAGAACTCCAGCAAAACGTAGATACTTTTTGATGGCATGGCTGTGTTTTAGGACAGAAATGATATTTAGGAAAAGCATTATTTCAGTGATATCTTCAAAAAAAAATTCTTCCATATTTTGGTACTCTGCATTGCTCAAAAAGGAAATGTGGCTGAAATTGCCCTATAGGGAAAAGTTTGAAAAAACCATTATTACATCTCACTATCTTACTGTTGTCTTTGAACACACATGCATATTAACACAGAAAGACCAAATTTAGGCGGGTTTTCGACTCTAATCCCAGTTAAGCCTTAAACTATGCTCATTGAGATCACCATCCAGCACAACATTTCGGATAGTAGAATACTTGTTCCAGCATGGAATTTTTCCTTTCTTGGTACGTTCTCCTTAGTATGGTGTGCTTGCTTAACCATTCCTGACAAATATTTTCTATCAGTGAAGTATATTTTGCAGTCAAGTGACTGGAATATTGCATTAATTCTTTGGAGGAGATCTGAACCCTAACCCTAACCAGTGCAAACACAAAGCTAGGGTTAGGGTTAGAATTCCAGCAAAACATAGATACTTTTTGATGGCATGGCTGTGTTTAAGGACAAAAATGATATTTAGGAAAAGCGTTATTTCAGTGATATCTTCAAAAAAAATTCTTCCATATTTTGGTACTCTGCATTGCTCAAAAAGGAAATGTGGCTGAAATTGCCCTATAGGGAAAAGTTTGAAAAAACCATTATTACATCTCACTATCTTACTGTTGTCTTTGAACACACATGCATGTTAACATAGAAAGACCAAATTTAGGCGGGTTTTCGTCTCTAATCCCAGTTAAGCCTTAAACTATGCTCTTTGACATCACCATCCAGCACAACATTTACGATAGTAGAATTCTTGTTCCATCATGGAATTTTTCCTTTCTTGGTATGTTCTCCTTAATATGGTGTGCTTGCTTAAGCATTCCTGACAAATATTTTCTATCAGGGAAGTATATTTTGCAGTCAAGTGAGTGGAATATTGCATTAATTCTTTGGAGGAGATCTGAACCCTAACCCTAACCAGTGCAAACACAAACCTAGGGTTAGGGTTAGAACTCCAGCAAAACGTAGATACTTTTTGATGGCATGGCTGTGTTTTAGGACAGAAATGATATTTAGGAAAAGCATTATTTCAGTGATATCTTCAAAAAAAAATTCTTCCATATTTTGGTACTCTGCATTGCTCAAAAAGGAAATGTTGCTGAAATTGCCCTAAAGGGAAAAGTTTGAAAAAACTATTATTAGATATCACTATCTTACTGTTGTCGTTGAACACACATGCATATTAACACAGAAAGACCAAATTTAGGCGGGTTTTCGACTCTAATCCCAGTTAAGCCTTAAACTATGCTAATTGAGATCACCATCCAGCACAACATTTCGGATAGTAGAATACTTGTTCCAGCATGGAATTTTTCCTTTCTTGGTACGTTCTCCTTAGTATGGTGTGCTTGCTTAACCATTCCTGACAAATATTTTCTATCAGTGAAGTATATTTTGCAGTCAAGTGACTGGAATATTGCATTAATTCTTTGGAGGAGATCTGAACCCTAACCCTAACCAGTGCAAACACAAAGCTAGGGTTAGGGTTAGAACTCCAGCAAAACGTAGATACTTTTTGATGGCATGGCTGTGTTTAAGGACAGAAATGATATTTAGGAAAAGCGTTATTTCAGTGATATCTTCAAAAAAAAATTCTTCCATATTTTGGTACTCTGCATTGCTCAAAAAGGAAATGTGGCTGAAATTGCCCTATAGGGAAAAGTTTGAAAAAACCATTATTACATCTCACTATCTTACTGTTGTGTTTGAAAACACATGCATATTAACACAGAAAGACAAAATTTAGGCGGGTTTTCGACTCTAATCCCAGTTAAGCCTGAAACTATGCTCTTTGAGATCACCATCCAGCACAACATTTCCGATAGTAGAATTCTTGTTCCATCATGGAATTTTTCCTTTCTTGGTATGTTCTCCTTAATATGGTGTGCTTGCTTAAGCATTCCTGACAAATATTTTCTATCAGGGAAGTATATTTTGCAGTCAAGTGAGTTTAATATTGCATTAATTCTTTGGAGGAGATCTGAACCCTAACCCTAACCAGTGCAAACACAAAGCTAGGGTTAGGGTTAGAATTCCAGCAAAACGTAGATACTTTTTGATGGCATGGCTGTGTTTAAGGACAAAAATGATATTTAGGAAAAGCGTTATTTCAGTGATATCTTCAAAAAAAAATTCTTCCATATTTTGGTACTCTGCATTGCTCAAAAAGGAAATGTGGCTGAAATTGTCCTATAGGGAAAAGTTTGAAAAAACCATTATTTCATCTCACTATCTTACTGTTGTCTTTGAAAACACATGCATATTAACACAGAAAGACCAAATTTAGGCGGGTTTTCGACTCTAATCCCAGTTAAGCCTGAAACTATGCTCTTTGAGATCACCATCCAGCACAACATTTACGATAGTAGAATTCTTGTTCCATCATGGAATTTTTCCTTTCTTGGTATGTTCTCCTTAATATGGTGTGCTTGCTTAAGCATTCCTGACAAATATTTTCTATCAGGGAAGTATATTTTGCAGTCAAGTGAGTGGAATATTGCATTAATTCTTTGGAGGAGATCTGAACCCTAACCCTAACCAGTGCAAACACAAACCTAGGGTTAGGGTTAGAATTCCAGCAAAACGTAGATACTTTTTGATTGCATGGCTGTGTTTAAGGAAAAAATGATATTTAGGAAAAGCGTTATTTCAGTGATATCTTCAAAAAAAAAATCTTCCATATTTTGGTACTCTGCATTGCTCAAAAAGGAAATGTTGCTGAAATTGCCCTAAAGGGAAAAGTTTGAAAAAACTATTATTAAATCTCACTATCTTACTGTTGTCTTTGGACACACATGCATATTAACACAGAAAGACCAAATTTAGGCGGGTTTTCGACTCTAATCCCAGTTAAACCTTAAACTATGCTCATTGAGATCACCATCCAGCACAACATTTACGATAGTAGAATTCTTGTTCCAGCATGGAATTTTTCCTTTCTTGGTACGTTCTCCTTAGTATGGTGTGCTTGCTTAACCATTCCTGACAAATATTTTCTATCAGTGAAGTATATTTTGCAGTCAAGTGACTGGAATATTGCATTAATTCTTTGGAGGAGATCTGAACCCTAACCCTAACCAGTGCAAACACAAAGCTAGGGTTAGGGTTAGAATTCCAGCAAAACGTAGATACTTTTTGATGGCATGGCTGTGTTTAAGGACAAAAATGATATTTAGGAAAAGCGTTATTTCAGTGATATCTTCAAAAAAAAATTCTTCCATATTTTGGTACTCTGCATTGCTCAAAAAGGAAATGTGGCTGAAATTGCCCTATAGGGAAAAGTTTGAAAAAACCATTATTTCATCTCACTATCTTACTGTTGTCTTTGAAAACACATGCATATTAACACAGAAAGACCAAATTTAGGCGGGTTTTCGACTCTAATCCCAGTTAAGCCTGAAACTATGCTCATTGAGATCACCATCCAAGACAACATTTCCGATAGTAGAATACTTGTTCCAGCATGGAATTTTTCCTTTCTTGGTACGTTCTCCTTAGTATGGTGTGCTTGCTTAACCATTCCTGACAAATATTTTCTATCAGTGAAGTATATTTTGCAGTCAAGTGAGTGGAATATTGCATTAATTCTTCTTAGGAGATCTCAACCCTAACCCTAACCAGTGCAAACACAAAGCTAGGGTTAGGGTTAGAATTCCAGCAAAACGTAGATACTTTTTGATGGCATGGCTGTGTTTTAGGACTGAAATGATATTTAGGAAAAGCGTTATTTCAGTGATATCTTCAAAAAAAAATTCTTCCATATTTTGGTACTCTGCATTGCTCAAAAAGGAAATGTTGCTGAAATTGCCCTATAGGGAAAAGTTTGAAAAAACTATTATTACATCTCAGTATCCTACCGTTGGCTTTGAACACACATGCATGTTAACATAGAAAGACCAAATTTAGGCGGGTTTTCGTCTCTAATCCCAGTTAAGCCTTAAACTATGCTCATTGAGATCACCATCCAGCACAACATTTCCGATAGTAGAATACTTGTTCCAGCATGGAATTTTTCCTTTCTTGGTACGTTCTCCTTAGTATGTTGTGCTTGCTTAACCATTCCTGACAAATATTTTCTATCAGTGAAGTATATTTTGCAGTCAAGTGACTGGAATATTGCATTAATTCTTTGGTGGAGATCTGAACCCTAACCCTAACCAGTGCAAACACAAAGCTAGGGTTAGGGTTAGAATTCCAGCAAAACGTAGATACTTTTTGATGGCATGGCTGTGTTTAAGGACAAAAATGATATTTAGGAAAAGCGTTATTTCAGTGATATCTTCAAAAAAAAATTCTTCCATATTTTGGTACTCTGCATTGCTCAAAAAGGAAATGTGGCTGAAATTGCCCTATAGGGAAAAGTTTGAAAAAACCATTATTTCATCTCACTATCTTACTGTTGTCTTTGAAAACACATGCATATTAACACAGAAAGACCAAATTTAGGCGGGTTTTCGACTCTAATCCCAGTTAAGCCTGAAACTATGCTCTTTGAGATCACCATCCAGCACAACATTTACGATAGTAGAATTCTTGTTCCATCATGGAATTTTTCCTTTCTTGGTATGTTCTCCTTAATATTGTGTGCTTGCTTAAGCGTTCCTGACAAATATTTTCTATCAGGGAAGTATATTTTGCAGTCAAGTGAGTGGAATATTGCATTAATTCTTTGGAGGAGATCTGAACCCTAACCCTAACCAGTGCAAACACAAACCTAGGGTTAGGGTTCGAACTCCAGCAAAACGTAGATACTTTTTGATGGCATGGCTGTGTTTTAGGACAGAAATGATATTTAGGAAAAGCGTTATTTCAGTGATATCTTCAAAAAAAAATTCTTCCATATTTTGGTACTCTGCATTGCTCAAAAAGGAAATGTTGCTGAAATTGCCCTAAAGGGAAAAGTTTGAAAAAACCATTATTACATCTCACTATCTTACTGTTGACTTTGAACACACATGCATATTAACACAGAAAGACCAAATTTAGGCGGGTTTTCGACTCTAATCCCAGTTAAGCCTTAAACTATGCTCATTGAGATCACCATCCAGCACAACATTTCGGATAGTAGAATACTTGTTCCAGCATGGAATTTTTCCTTTCTTGGTACGTTCTCCTTAGTATGGTGTGCTTGCTTAACCATTCCTGACAAATATTTTCTATCAGTAAAGTATATTTTGCAGTCAAGTGACTGGAATATTGCATTAATTCTTTGGAGGAGATCTGAACCCTAACCCTAACCAGTGCAAACACAAAGCTAGGGTTAGGGTTAGAATTCCAGCAAAACGTAGATACTTTTTGATGGCATGGCTGTGTTTAAGGACAAAAATGATATTTAGGAAAAGCGTTATTTCAGTGATATCTTCAAAAAAAAATTCTTCCATATTTTGGTACTCTGCATTGCTCAAAAAGGAAATGTGGCTGAAATTGCCCTATAGGGAAAAGTTTGAAAAAACCATTATTACATCTCACTATCTTACTGTTGTCTTTGAACACACATGCATGTTAACATAGAAAGACCAAATTAGGCGGGTTTTCGACTCTAATCCCAGTTAAGCCTCAAACTATGCTCATTGAGATCACCATCCAGCACAACATTTCCGATAGTAGAATACTTGTTCCAGCATGGAATTTTTCCTTTCTTGGTACGTTCTCCTTAGTATGGTGTGCTTGCTTAACCATTCCTGACAAATATTTTCTATCAGTGAAGTATATTTTGCAGTCAAGTGACTGGAATATTGCATTAATTCTTTGGAGGAGATCTGAACCCTAACCCTAACCAGTGCAAACACAAACCTAGGGTTAGGGTTAGAACTCCAGCAAAACGTAGATACTTTTTGATGGCGTGGCTGTGTTTTAGGACAGAAATGATATTTAGGAAAAGCGTTATTTCAGTGATATCTTCAAAAAAAAATTCTTCCATATTTTGGTACTCTGCATTGCTCAAAAAGGAAATGTGGCTGAAATTGCCCTATAGGGAAAAGTTTGAAAAAACCATTATTACATCTCACTATCTTACTGTTGTGTTTGAAAACACATGCATATTAACACAGAAAGACAAAATTTAGGCGGGTTTTCGACTCTAATCCCAGTTAAGCCTGAAACTATGCTCTTTGAGATCACCATCCAGCACAACATTTCCGATAGTAGAATTCTTGTTCCATCATGGAATTTTTCCTTTCTTGGTATGTTCTCCTTAATATGGTGTGCTTGCTTAAGCATTCCTGACAAATATTTTCTATCAGGGAAGTATATTTTGCAGTCAAGTGAGTGGAATATTGCATTAATTCTTTGGAGGAGATCTGAACCCTAACCCTAACCAGTGCAAACACAAACCTAGGGTTAGGGTTAGAATTCCAGCAAAACGTAGATACTTTTTGATGGCATGGCTGTGTTTTAGGACAGAAATGATATTTAGGAAAAGCGTTATTTCAGTGATATCTTCAAAAAAAAATTCTTCCATATTTTGGTACTCTGCATTGCTCAAAAAGGAAATGTTGCTGAAATTGCCCTATAGGGAAAAGTTTGAAAAAACTATTATTACATCTCAGTATCCTACCGTTGGCTTTGAACACACATGCATGTTAACATAGAAAGACCAAATTTAGGCGGGTTTTCGTCTCTAATCCCAGTTAAGCCTTAAACTATGCTCATTGAGATCACCATCCAGCACAACATTTCCGATAGTAGAATACTTGTTCCAGCATGGAATTTTTCCTTTCTTGGTACGTTCTCCTTAGTATGTTGTGCTTGCTTAACCATTCCTGACAAATATTTTCTATCAGTGAAGTATATTTTGCAGTCAAGTGACTGGAATATTGCATTAATTCTTTGGTGGAGATCTGAACCCTAACCCTAACCAGTGCAAACACAAAGCTAGGGTTAGGGTTAGAATTCCAGCAAAACGTAGATACTTTTTGATGGCATGGCTGTGTTTAAGGACAAAAATGATATTTAGGAAAAGCGTTATTTCAGTGATATCTTCAAAAAAAAATTCTTCCATATTTTGGTACTCTGCATTGCTCAAAAAGGAAATGTGGCTGAAATTGCCCTATAGGGAAAAGTTTGAAAAAACCATTATTTCATCTCACTATCTTACTGTTGTCTTTGAAAACACATGCATATTAACACAGAAAGACCAAATTTAGGCGGGTTTTCGACTCTAATCCCAGTTAAGCCTGAAACTATGCTCTTTGAGATCACCATCCAGCACAACATTTACGATAGTAGAATTCTTGTTCCATCATGGAATTTTTCCTTTCTTGGTATGTTCTCCTTAATATTGTGTGCTTGCTTAAGCGTTCCTGACAAATATTTTCTATCAGGGAAGTATATTTTGCAGTCAAGTGAGTGGAATATTGCATTAATTCTTTGGAGGAGATCTGAACCCTAACCCTAACCAGTGCAAACACAAACCTAAGGTTAGGGTTAGAACTCCAGCAAAACGTAGATACTTTTTGATGGCATGGCTGTGTTTTAGGACAGAAATGATATTTAGGAAAAGCGTTATTTCAGTGATATCTTCAAAAAAAAATTCTTCCATATTTTGGTACTCTGCATTGCTCAAAAAGGAAATGTTGCTGAAATTGCCCTAAAGGGAAAAGTTTGAAAAAACCATTATTACATCTCACTATCTTACTGTTGTCTTTGAACACACATGCATATTAACACAGAAAGACCAAATTTAGGCGGGTTTTCGACTCTAATCCCAGTTAAGCCTTAAACTATGCTCATTGAAATCACCATCCAGCACAACATTTCGGATAGTAGAATACTTGTTCCAGCATGGAATTTTTCCTTTCTTGGTACGTTCTCCTTAGTATGGTGTGCTTGCTTAACCATTCCTGACAAATATTTTCTATCAGTGAAGTATATTTTGCAGTCAAGTGACTGGAATATTGCATTAATTCTTTGGAGGAGATCTGAACCCTAACCCTAACCAGTGCAAACACAAAGCTAGGGTTAGGGTTAGAATTCCAGCAAAACGTAGATACTTTTTGATGGCATGGCTGTGTTTAAGGACAAAAATGATATTTAGGAAAAGCGTTATTTCAGTGATATCTTCAAAAAAAAATTCTTCCATATTTTGGTACTCTGCATTGCTCAAAAAGGAAATGTGGCTGAAATTGCCCTATAGGGAAAAGTTTGAAAAAACCATTATTACATCTCACTATCTTACTGTTGTCTTTGAACACACATGCATGTTAACATAGAAAGACCAAATTAGGCGGGTTTTCGACTCTAATCCCAGTTAAGCCTCAAACTATGCTCATTGAGATCACCATCCAGCACAACATTTCCGATAGTAGAATACTTGTTCCAGCATGGAATTTTTCCTTTCTTGGTACGTTCTCCTTAGTATGGTGTGCTTGCTTAACCATTCCTGACAAATATTTTCTATCAGTGAAGTATATTTTGCAGTCAAGTGACTGGAATATTGCATTAATTCTTTGGAGGAGATCTGAACCCTAACCCTAACCAGTGCAAACACAAACCTAGGGTTAGGGTTAGAACTCCAGCAAAACGTAGATACTTTTTGATGGCGTGGCTGTGTTTTAGGACAGAAATGATATTTAGGAAAAGCGTTATTTCAGTGATATCTTCAAAAAAAAATTCTTCCATATTTTGGTACTCTGCATTGCTCAAAAAGGAAATGTGGCTGAAATTGCCCTATAGGGAAAAGTTTGAAAAAACCATTATTACATCTCACTATCTTACTGTTGTGTTTGAAAACACATGCATATTAACACAGAAAGACAAAATTTAGGCGGGTTTTCGACTCTAATCCCAGTTAAGCCTGAAACTATGCTCTTTGAGATCACCATCCAGCACAACATTTCCGATAGTAGAATTCTTGTTCCATCATGGAATTTTTCCTTTCTTGGTATGTTCTCCTTAATATGGTGTGCTTGCTTAAGCATTCCTGACAAATATTTTCTATCAGGGAAGTATATTTTGCAGTCAAGTGAGTGGAATATTGCATTAATTCTTTGGAGGAGATCTGAACCCTAACCCTAACCAGTGCAAACACAAACCTAGGGTTAGGGTTAGAATTCCAGCAAAACGTAGATACTTTTTGATGGCATGGCTGTGTTTTAGGACAGAAATGATATTTAGGAAAAGCGTTATTTCAGTGATATCTTCAAAAAAAAATTCTTCCATATTTTGGTACTCTGCATTGCTCAAAAAGGAAATGTTGCTGAAATTGCCCTAAAGGGAAAAGTTTGAAAAAACTATTATTACATCTCACAATCTTACTGTTGTCTTTGAACACACATGCATGTTAACATAGAAAGACCAAATTTAGGCGGGTTTTCGTCTCTAATCCCAGTTAAGCCTTAAACTATGCTCATTGAGATCACCATCCAGCACAACATTTCCGATAGTAGAATACTTGTTCCAGCATGGAATTTTTCCTTTCTTGGTACGTTCTCCTTAATATCGTGTGCTTGCTTAATCATTCCTGACAAATATTTTCTATCAGTGAAGTATATTTTGCAGTCAAGTGAGTGGAATATTGCATTAATTCTTCTTAGGAGATCTCAACCCTAACCCTAACCAGTGCAAACACAAAGCTAGGGTTAGGGTTAGAATTCCAGCAAAACGTAGATACTTTTTGATGGCATGGCTGTGTTTTAGGACAAAAATGATATTTAGGAAAAGCGTTATTTCAGTGATATCTTCAAAAAAAAATTCTTCCATATTTTGGTACTCTGCATTGCTCAAAAAGGAAATGTTGCTGAAATTGCCCTATAGGGAAGAGTTTGAAAAAACTATTATTACATCTCAGTATCCTACCGTTGGCTTTGAACACACATGCATGTTAACATAGAAAGACCAAATTTAGGCGGGTTTTCGTCTCTAATCCCAGTTAAGCCTTAAACTATGCTCATTGAGATCACCATCCAGCCCAACATTTCCGATAGTAGAATACTTGTTCCAGCATGGAATTTTTCCTTTCTTGGTACGTTCTCCTTAGTATGGTGTGCTTGCTTAACCATTCCTGACAAATATTTTCTATCAGTGAAGTATATTTTGCAGTCAAGTGAGTGGAATATTGCATTAATTCTTTGGAGGAGATCTGAACCCTAACCCTAACCAGTGCAAACACAAACCTAGGGTTAGGGTTAGAATTCCAGCAAAACGTAGATACTTTTTGATGGCATGGCTGTGTTTTAGGACAGAAATGATATTTAGGAAAAGCGTTATTTCAGTGATATCTTCAAACAAAAATTCTTCCATATTTTGGTACTCTGCATTGCTCAAAAAGGAAATGTGGCTGAAATTGCCCTATAGGGAAAAGTTTGAAAAAAACATTATTACATCTCACTATCTTACTGTTGTCTTTGAACACACATGCATATTAACACAGAAAGACCAAATTTAGGCGGGTTTTCGTCTCTAATCCCAGTTAAGCCTTAAACTATGCTCATTGAGATCACCATCCAGCACAACATTTCCGATAATAGAATACTTGTTCCAGCATGGAATTTTTCCTTTCTTGGTACGTTCTCCTTAGTATGGTGTGCTTGCTTAACCATTCCTGACAAATATTTTCTATCAGTGAAGTATATTTTGCAGTCAAGTGACTGGAATATTGCATTAATTCTTTGGAGGAGATCTGAACCCTAACCCTAACCAGTGCAAACACAAACCTAGGGTTAGGGTTAGAACTCCAGCAAAACGTAGATACTTTTTGATGGCATGGCTGTGTTTTAGGACAGAAATGATATTTAGGAAAAGTGTTATTTCAGTGATATCTTCAAAAAAAAAATTATTCCATATTTTGGTACTCTGCATTGCTCAAAAAGGAAATGTGGCTGAAATTGCGCTATAGGGAAAAGTTTGAAAAAACCATTATTACATCTCACTATCTTACTGTTTTCTTTGAAAACACATGCATATTAACACAGAAAGACCAAATTTAGGCGGGTTTTCGACTCTAATCCCAGTTAAGCCTGAAACTATGCTCTTTGAGATCACCATCCAGCACAACATTTCCGATAGTAGAATTCTTGTTCCATCATGGAATTTTTCCTTTCTTGGTATGTTCTCCTTAATATGGTGTGCTTGCTTAAGCATTCCTGACAAATATTTTCTATCAGGGAAGTATATTTTGCAGTCAAGTGAGTGGAATATTGCATTAATTCTTTGGAGGAGATCTGAACCCTAACCCTAACCAGTGCAAACACAAACCTAGGGTTAGGGTTAGAACTCCAGCAAAACGTAGATACTTTTTGATGGCATGGCTGTGTTTTAGGACAGAAATGATATTTAGGAAAAGCGTTATTTCAGTGATATCTTCAAAAAAAAATTCTTCCATATTTTGGTACTCTGCATTGCTCAAAAAGGAAATGTTGCTGAAATTGCCCTAAAGGGAAAAGTTTGAAAAAATTATTATTAGATCCCACTATCTTACTGTTGTCTTTGAACACACATGCATATTAACACAGAAATACCAAATTTAGGCGGGTTTTCGACTCTAATCCCAGTTAAGCCTTAAACTATGCTCATTGAGATCAACATCCAGCACAACATTTCCGATAGTAGAATACTTGTTCCAGCATGGAATTTTTCCTTTCTTGGTACGTTCTCCTTAGTATGGTGTGCTTGCTTAACCATTCCTGACAAATATTTTCTATCAGTGAAGTATATTTTGCAGTCAAGTGACTGGAATATTGCATTAATTCTTTGGAGGAGATCTGAACCCTAACCCTAACCAGTGCAAACACAAAGCTAGGGTTAGGGTTAGAATTCCAGCAAAACGTAGATACTTTTTGATGGCATGGCTGTGTTTAAGGACAAAAATGATATTTAGGAAAAGCGTTATTTCAGTGATATCTTCAAAAAAAAATTCTTCCATATTTTGGTACTCTGCATTGCTCAAAAAGGAAATGTGGCTGAAATTGCCCTATAGGGAAAAGTTTGAAAAAACCATTATTACATCTCACTATCTTACTGTTGTCTTTGAACACACATGCATGTTAACATAGAAAGACCAAATTAGGCGGGTTTTCGACTCTAATCCCAGTTAAGCCTCAAACTATGCTCATTGAGATCACCATCCAGCACAACATTTCCGATAGTAGAATACTTGTTCCAGCATGGAATTTTTCCTTTCTTGGTACGTTCTCCTTAGTATGGTGTGCTTGCTTAACCATTCCTGACAAATATTTTCTATCAGTGAAGTATATTTTGCAGTCAAGTGACTGGAATATTGCATTAATTCTTTGGAGGAGATCTGAACCCTAACCCTAACCAGTGCAAACACAAACCTAGGGTTAGGGTTAGAACTCCAGCAAAACGTAGATACTTTTTGATGGCGTGGCTGTGTTTTAGGACAGAAATGATATTTAGGAAAAGCGTTATTTCAGTGATATCTTCAAAAAAAAATTCTTCCATATTTTGGTACTCTGCATTGCTCAAAAAGGAAATGTGGCTGAAATTGCCCTATAGGGAAAAGTTTGAAAAAACCATTATTACATCTCACTATCTTACTGTTGTGTTTGAAAACACATGCATATTAACACAGAAAGACAAAATTTAGGCGGGTTTTCGACTCTAATCCCAGTTAAGCCTGAAACTATGCTCTTTGAGATCACCATCCAGCACAACATTTCCGATAGTAGAATTCTTGTTCCATCATGGAATTTTTCCTTTCTTGGTATGTTCTCCTTAATATGGTGTGCTTGCTTAAGCATTCCTGACAAATATTTTCTATCAGGGAAGTATATTTTGCAGTCAAGTGAGTGGAATATTGCATTAATTCTTTGGAGGAGATCTGAACCCTAACCCTAACCAGTGCAAACACAAACCTAGGGTTAGGGTTAGAATTCCAGCAAAACGTAGATACTTTTTGATGGCATGGCTGTGTTTTAGGACAGAAATGATATTTAGGAAAAGCGTTATTTCAGTGATATCTTCAAAAAAAAATTCTTCCATATTTTGGTACTCTGCATTGCTCAAAAAGGAAATGTTGCTGAAATTGCCCTAAAGGGAAAAGTTTGAAAAAACTATTATTACATCTCACAATCTTACTGTTGTCTTTGAACACACATGCATGTTAACATAGAAAGACCAAATTTAGGCGGGTTTTCGTCTCTAATCCCAGTTAAGCCTTAAACTATGCTCATTGAGATCACCATCCAGCACAACATTTCCGATAGTAGAATACTTGTTCCAGCATGGAATTTTTCCTTTCTTGGTACGTTCTCCTTAATATCGTGTGCTTGCTTAATCATTCCTGACAAATATTTTCTATCAGTGAAGTATATTTTGCAGTCAAGTGAGTGGAATATTGCATTAATTCTTCTTAGGAGATCTCAACCCTAACCCTAACCAGTGCAAACACAAAGCTAGGGTTAGGGTTAGAATTCCAGCAAAACGTAGATACTTTTTGATGGCATGGCTGTGTTTTAGGACAAAAATGATATTTAGGAAAAGCGTTATTTCAGTGATATCTTCAAAAAAAAATTCTTCCATATTTTGGTACTCTGCATTGCTCAAAAAGGAAATGTTGCTGAAATTGCCCTATAGGGAAGAGTTTGAAAAAACTATTATTACATCTCAGTATCCTACCGTTGGCTTTGAACACACATGCATGTTAACATAGAAAGACCAAATTTAGGCGGGTTTTCGTCTCTAATCCCAGTTAAGCCTTAAACTATGCTCATTGAGATCACCATCCAGCCCAACATTTCCGATAGTAGAATACTTGTTCCAGCATGGAATTTTTCCTTTCTTGGTACGTTCTCCTTAGTATGGTGTGCTTGCTTAACCATTCCTGACAAATATTTTCTATCAGTGAAGTATATTTTGCAGTCAAGTGAGTGGAATATTGCATTAATTCTTTGGAGGAGATCTGAACCCTAACCCTAACCAGTGCAAACACAAACCTAGGGTTAGGGTTAGAATTCCAGCAAAACGTAGATACTTTTTGATGGCATGGCTGTGTTTTAGGACAGAAATGATATTTAGGAAAAGCGTTATTTCAGTGATATCTTCAAACAAAAATTCTTCCATATTTTGGTACTCTGCATTGCTCAAAAAGGAAATGTGGCTGAAATTGCCCTATAGGGAAAAGTTTGAAAAAAACATTATTACATCTCACTATCTTACTGTTGTCTTTGAACACACATGCATATTAACACAGAAAGACCAAATTTAGGCGGGTTTTCGTCTCTAATCCCAGTTAAGCCTTAAACTATGCTCATTGAGATCACCATCCAGCACAACATTTCCGATAATAGAATACTTGTTCCAGCATGGAATTTTTCCTTTCTTGGTACGTTCTCCTTAGTATGGTGTGCTTGCTTAACCATTCCTGACAAATATTTTCTATCAGTGAAGTATATTTTGCAGTCAAGTGACTGGAATATTGCATTAATTCTTTGGAGGAGATCTGAACCCTAACCCTAACCAGTGCAAACACAAACCTAGGGTTAGGGTTAGAACTCCAGCAAAACGTAGATACTTTTTGATGGCATGGCTGTGTTTTAGGACAGAAATGATATTTAGGAAAAGTGTTATTTCAGTGATATCTTCAAAAAAAAAATTATTCCATATTTTGGTACTCTGCATTGCTCAAAAAGGAAATGTGGCTGAAATTGCGCTATAGGGAAAAGTTTGAAAAAACCATTATTACATCTCACTATCTTACTGTTTTCTTTGAAAACACATGCATATTAACACAGAAAGACCAAATTTAGGCGGGTTTTCGACTCTAATCCCAGTTAAGCCTGAAACTATGCTCTTTGAGATCACCATCCAGCACAACATTTCCGATAGTAGAATTCTTGTTCCATCATGGAATTTTTCCTTTCTTGGTATGTTCTCCTTAATATGGTGTGCTTGCTTAAGCATTCCTGACAAATATTTTCTATCAGGGAAGTATATTTTGCAGTCAAGTGAGTGGAATATTGCATTAATTCTTTGGAGGAGATCTGAACCCTAACCCTAACCAGTGCAAACACAAACCTAGGGTTAGGGTTAGAACTCCAGCAAAACGTAGATACTTTTTGATGGCATGGCTGTGTTTTAGGACAGAAATGATATTTAGGAAAAGCGTTATTTCAGTGATATCTTCAAAAAAAAATTCTTCCATATTTTGGTACTCTGCATTGCTCAAAAAGGAAATGTTGCTGAAATTGCCCTAAAGGGAAAAGTTTGAAAAAATTATTATTAGATCCCACTATCTTACTGTTGTCTTTGAACACACATGCATATTAACACAGAAATACCAAATTTAGGCGGGTTTTCGACTCTAATCCCAGTTAAGCCTTAAACTATGCTCATTGAGATCAACATCCAGCACAACATTTCCGATAGTAGAATACTTGTTCCAGCATGGAATTTTTCCTTTCTTGGTACGTTCTCCTTAGTATGGTGTGCTTGCTTAACCATTCCTGACAAATATTTTCTATCAGTGAAGTATATTTTGCAGTCAAGTGACTTGAATATTGCATTAATTCTTTGGAGGAGATCTGAACCCTAACCCTAACCAGTGCAAACACAAAGCTAGGGTTAGGGTTAGAATTCCAGCAAAACGTAGATACTTTTTGATGGCATGGCTGTGTTTAAGGACAAAAATGATATTTAGGAAAAGCGTTATTTCAGTGATATCTTCAAAAAAAAATTCTTCCATATTTTGGTACTCTGCATTGCTCAAAAAGGAAATGTGGCTGAAATTGCCCTATAGGGAAAAGTTTGAAAAAACCATTATTACATCTCACTATCTTACTGTTGTCTTTGAACACACATGCAAGTTAACATAGAAAGACCAAATTTAGGCGGGTTTTCGACTCTAATCCCAGTTAAGCCTGAAACTATGCTCATTGAGATCACCATCCAGCACAACATTTCCGATAGTAGAATACTTGTTCCAGCATGGAATTTTTCCTTTCTTGGTACGTTTCCTTAGTATGGTGTGCTTGCTTAACCATTCCTGACAAATATTTTCTATCAGTGAAGTATATTTTGCAGTCAAGTGACTGGAATATTGCATTAATTCTTTGGAGGAGATCTGAACCCTAACCCTAACCAGTGCAAACACAAAGCTAGGGTTAGGGTTAGAATTCCAGCAAAACGTAGATACTTTTTGATGGCATGGCTGTGTTTAAGGACAAAAATGATATTTAGGAAAAGCGTTATTTCAGTGATATCTTCAAAAAAAAATTCTTCCATATTTTGGTACTCTGCATTGCTCAAAAAGGAAATGTTGCTGAAATTGCCCTAAAGGGAAAAGTTTGAAAAAACTATTATTACATCTCAGTATCCTACCGTTGGCTTTGAACACACATGCATGTTAACATAGAAAGACCAAATTTAGGCGGGTTTTCGTCTCTAATCCCAGTTAAGCCTTAAACTATGCTCATTGAGATCACCATCCAGCACAACATTTCCGATAGTAGAATACTTGTTCCAGCATGGAATTTTTCCTTTCTTGGTACGTTCTCCTTAATATCGTGTGCTTGCTTAATCATTCCTGACAAATATTTTCTATCAGTGAAGTATATTTTGCAGTCAAGTGAGTGGAATATTGCATTAATTCTTCTTAGGAGATCTCAACCCTAACCCTAACCAGTGCAAACACAAAGCTAGGGTTAGGGTTAGAATTCCAGCAAAACGTAGATACTTTTTGATGGCATGGCTGTGTTTTAGGACAAAAATGATATTTAGGAAAAGCGTTATTTCAGTGATATCTTCAAAAAAAAATTCTTCCATATTTTGGTACTCTGCATTGCTCAAAAAGGAAATGTTGCTGAAATTGCCCTAAAGGGAAAAGTTTGAAAAAACTATTATTACATCTCAGTATCCTACCGTTGGCTTTGAACACACATGCATGTTAACATAGAAAGACCAAATTTAGGCGGGTTTTCGTCTCTAATCCCAGTTAAGCCTTAAACTATGCTCATTGAGATCACCATCCAGCACAACATTTCCGATAGTAGAATACTTGTTCCAGCATGGAATTTTTCCTTTCTTGGTACGTTCTCCTTAATATCGTGTGCTTGCTTAATCATTCCTGACAAATATTTTCTATCAGTGAAGTATATTTTGCAGTCAAGTGAGTGGAATATTGCATTAATTCTTCTTAGGAGATCTCAACCCTAACCCTAACCAGTGCAAACACAAAGCTAGGGTTAGGGTTAGAATTCCAGCAAAACGTAGATACTTTTTGATGGCATGGCTGTGTTTTAGGACAAAAATGATATTTAGGAAAAGCGTTATTTCAGTGATATCTTCAAAAAAAAATTCTTCCATATTTTGGTACTCTGCATTGCTCAAAAAGGAAATGTTGCTGAAATTGCCCTATAGGGAAGAGTTTGAAAAAACTATTATTACATCTCAGTATCCTACCGTTGGCTTTGAACACACATGCATGTTAACATAGAAAGACCAAATTTAGGCGGGTTTTCGTCTCTAATCCCAGTTAAGCCTTAAACTATGCTCATTGAGATCACCATCCAGCCCAACATTTCCGATAGTAGAATACTTGTTCCAGCATGGAATTTTTCCTTTCTTGGTACGTTCTCCTTAGTATGGTGTGCTTGCTTAACCATTCCTGACAAATATTTTCTATCAGTGAAGTATATTTTGCAGTCAAGTGAGTGGAATATTGCATTAATTCTTTGGAGGAGATCTGAACCCTAACCCTAACCAGTGCAAACACAAACCTAGGGTTAGGGTTAGAATTCCAGCAAAACGTAGATACTTTTTGATGGCATGGCTGTGTTTTAGGACAGAAATGATATTTAGGAAAAGCGTTATTTCAGTGATATCTTCAAACAAAAATTCTTCCATATTTTGGTACTCTGCATTGCTCAAAAAGGAAATGTGGCTGAAATTGCCCTATAGGGAAAAGTTTGAAAAAACCATTATTACATCTCACTATCTTACTGTTGTCTTTGAACACACATGCATATTAACACAGAAAGACCAAATTTAGGCGGGTTTTCGTCTCTAATCCCAGTTAAGCCTTAAACTATGCTCATTGAGATCACCATCCAGCACAACATTTCCGATAATAGAATACTTGTTCCAGCATGGAATTTTTCCTTTCTTGGTACGTTCTCCTTAGTATGGTGTGCTTGCTTAACCATTCCTGACAAATATTTTCTATCAGTGAAGTATATTTTGCAGTCAAGTGACTGGAATATTGCATTAATTCTTTGGAGGAGATCTGAACCCTAACCCTAACCAGTGCAAACACAAACCTAGGGTTAGGGTTAGAACTCCAGCAAAACGTAGATACTTTTTGATGGCATGGCTGTGTTTTAGGACAGAAATGATATTTAGGAAAAGTGTTATTTCAGTGATATCTTCAAAAAAAAATTATTCCATATTTTGGTACTCTGCATTGCTCAAAAAGGAAATGTGGCTGAAATTGCGCTATAGGGAAAAGTTTGAAAAAACCATTATTACATCTCACTATCTTACTGTTGTCTTTGAAAACACATGCATATTAACACAGAAAGACCAAATTTAGGCGGGTTTTCGACTCTAATCCCAGTTAAGCCTGAAACTATGCTCTTTGAGATCACCATCCAGCACAACATTTCCGATAGTAGAATTCTTGTTCCATCATGGAATTTTTCCTTTCTTGGTATGTTCTCCTTAATATGGTGTGCTTGCTTAAGCATTCCTGACAAATATTTTCTATCAGGGAAGTATATTTTGCAGTCAAGTGAGTGGAATATTGCATTAATTCTTTGGAGGAGATCTGAACCCTAACCCTAACCAGTGCAAACACAAACCTAGGGTTAGGGTTAGAACTCCAGCAAAACGTAGATACTTTTTGATGGCATGGCTGTGTTTTAGGACAGAAATGATATTTAGGAAAAGCGTTATTTCAGTGATATCTTCAAAAAAAAATTCTTCCATATTTTGGTACTCTGCATTGCTCAAAAAGGAAATGTTGCTGAAATTGCCCTAAAGGGAAAAGTTTGAAAAAATTATTATTAGATCCCACTATCTTACTGTTGTCTTTGAACACACATGCATATTAACACAGAAATACCAAATTTAGGCGGGTTTTCGACTCTAATCCCAGTTAAGCCTTAAACTATGCTCATTGAGATCAACATCCAGCACAACATTTCCGATAGTAGAATACTTGTTCCAGCATGGAATTTTTCCTTTCTTGGTACGTTCTCCTTAGTATGGTGTGCTTGCTTAACCATTCCTGACAAATATTTTCTATCAGTGAAGTATATTTTGCAGTCAAGTGACTTGAATATTGCATTAATTCTTTGGAGGAGATCTGAACCCTAACCCTAACCAGTGCAAACACAAAGCTAGGGTTAGGGTTAGAATTCCAGCAAAACGTAGATACTTTTTGATGGCATGGCTGTGTTTAAGGACAAAAATGATATTTAGGAAAAGCGTTATTTCAGTGATATCTTCAAAAAAAAATTCTTCCATATTTTGGTACTCTGCATTGCTCAAAAAGGAAATGTGGCTGAAATTGCCCTATAGGGAAAAGTTTGAAAAAACCATTATTACATCTCACTATCTTACTGTTGTCTTTGAACACACATGCAAGTTAACATAGAAAGACCAAATTTAGGCGGGTTTTCGACTCTAATCCCAGTTAAGCCTGAAACTATGCTCATTGAGATCACCATCCAGCACAACATTTCCGATAGTAGAATACTTGTTCCAGCATGGAATTTTTCCTTTCTTGGTACGTTTCCTTAGTATGGTGTGCTTGCTTAACCATTCCTGACAAATATTTTCTATCAGTGAAGTATATTTTGCAGTCAAGTGACTGGAATATTGCATTAATTCTTTGGAGGAGATCTGAACCCTAACCCTAACCAGTGCAAACACAAAGCTAGGGTTAGGGTTAGAATTCCAGCAAAACGTAGATACTTTTTGATGGCATGGCTGTGTTTAAGGACAAAAATGATATTTAGGAAAAGCGTTATTTCAGTGATATCTTCAAAAAAAAATTCTTCCATATTTTGGTACTCTGCATTGCTCAAAAAGGAAATGTTGCTGAAATTGCCCTAAAGGGAAAAGTTTGAAAAAACTATTATTACATCTCAGTATCCTACCGTTGGCTTTGAACACACATGCATGTTAACATAGAAAGACCAAATTTAGGCGGGTTTTCGTCTCTAATCCCAGTTAAGCCTTAAACTATGCTCATTGAGATCACCATCCAGCACAACATTTCCGATAGTAGAATACTTGTTCCAGCATGGAATTTTTCCTTTCTTGGTACGTTCTCCTTAATATCGTGTGCTTGCTTAATCATTCCTGACAAATATTTTCTATCAGTGAAGTATATTTTGCAGTCAAGTGAGTGGAATATTGCATTAATTCTTCTTAGGAGATCTCAACCCTAACCCTAACCAGTGCAAACACAAACCTAGGGTTAGGGTTAGAATTCCAGCAAAACGTAGATACTTTTTGATGGCATGGCTGTGTTTTAGGACAGAAATGATATTTAGGAAAAGCGTTATTTCAGTGATATCTTCAAACAAAAATTCTTCCATATTTTGGTACTCTGCATTGCTCAAAAAGGAAATGTGGCTGAAATTGCCCTATAGGGAAAAGTTTGAAAAAACCATTATTACATCTCACTATCTTACTGTTGTCTTTGAAAACACATGCATATTAACACAGAAAGACCAAATTTAGGCGGGTTTTCGACTCTAATCCCAGTTAAGCCTGAAACTATGCTCTTTGAGATCACCATCCAGCACAACATTTCCGATAGTAGAATTCTTGTTCCATCATGGAATTTTTCCTTTCTTGGTATGTTCTCCTTAATATGGTGTGCTTGCTTAAGCATTCCTGACAAATATTTTCTATCAGGGAAGTATATTTTGCAGTCAAGTGAGTGGAATATTGCATTAATTCTTTGGAGGAGATCTGAACCCTAACCCTAACCAGTGCAAACACAAACCTAGGGTTAGGGTTAGAACTCCAGCAAAACGTAGATACTTTTTGATGGCATGGCTGTGTTTTAGGACAGAAATGATATTTAGGAAAAGCGTTATTTCAGTGATATCTTCAAAAAAAAATTCTTCCATATTTT
This sequence comes from Lepisosteus oculatus, assembly GCF_040954835.1. NCBI lineage: Eukaryota > Metazoa > Chordata > Actinopteri > Semionotiformes > Lepisosteidae > Lepisosteus > Lepisosteus oculatus. The sequence goes on from NC_090706.1 coordinate 27,456,301, forward strand.
GGTACTCTGCATTGCTCAAAAAGGAAATGTTGCTGAAATTGCCCTAAAGGGAAAAGTTTGAAAAAATTATTATTAGATCCCACTATCTTACTGTTGTCTTTGAACACACATGCATATTAACACAGAAATACCAAATTTAGGCGGGTTTTCGACTCTAATCCCAGTTAAGCCTTAAACTATGCTCATTGAGATCAACATCCAGCACAACATTTCCGATAGTAGAATACTTGTTCCAGCATGGAATTTTTCCTTTCTTGGTACGTTCTCCTTAGTATGGTGTGCTTGCTTAACCATTCCTGACAAATATTTTCTATCAGTGAAGTATATTTTGCAGTCAAGTGACTTGAATATTGCATTAATTCTTTGGAGGAGATCTGAACCCTAACCCTAACCAGTGCAAACACAAAGCTAGGGTTAGGGTTAGAATTCCAGCAAAACGTAGATACTTTTTGATGGCATGGCTGTGTTTAAGGACAAAAATGATATTTAGGAAAAGCGTTATTTCAGTGATATCTTCAAAAAAAAATTCTTCCATATTTTGGTACTCTGCATTGCTCAAAAAGGAAATGTGGCTGAAATTGCCCTATAGGGAAAAGTTTGAAAAAACCATTATTACATCTCACTATCTTACTGTTGTCTTTGAACACACATGCAAGTTAACATAGAAAGACCAAATTTAGGCGGGTTTTCGACTCTAATCCCAGTTAAGCCTGAAACTATGCTCATTGAGATCACCATCCAGCACAACATTTCCGATAGTAGAATACTTGTTCCAGCATGGAATTTTTCCTTTCTTGGTACGTTTCCTTAGTATGGTATGCTTGCTTAACCATTCCTGACAAATATTTTCTATCAGTGAAGTATATTTTGCAGTCAAGTGACTGGAATATTGCATTAATTCTTTGGAGGAGATCTGAACCCTAACCCTAACCAGTGCAAACACAAAGCTAGGGTTAGGGTTAGAATTCCAGCAAAACGTAGATACTTTTTGATGGCATGGCTGTGTTTAAGGACAAAAATGATATTTAGGAAAAGCGTTATTTCAGTGATATCTTCAAAAAAAAATTCTTCCATATTTTGGTACTCTGCATTGCTCAAAAAGGAAATGTTGCTGAAATTGCCCTAAAGGGAAAAGTTTGAAAAAACTATTATTACATCTCAGTATCCTACCGTTGGCTTTGAACACACATGCATGTTAACATAGAAAGACCAAATTTAGGCGGGTTTTCGTCTCTAATCCCAGTTAAGCCTTAAACTATGCTCATTGAGATCACCATCCAGCACAACATTTCCGATAGTAGAATACTTGTTCCAGCATGGAATTTTTCCTTTCTTGGTACGTTCTCCTTAATATGGTGTGCTTGCTTAATCATTCCTGACAAATATTTTCTATCAGTGAAGTATATTTTGCAGTCAAGTGAGTGGAATATTGCATTAATTCTTCTTAGGAGATCTCAACCCTAACCCTAACCAGTGCAAACACAAAGCTAGGGTTAGGGTTAGAATTCCAGCAAAACGTAGATACTTTTTGATGGCATGGCTGTGTTTTAGGACTGAAATGATATTTAGGAAAAGCGTTATTTCAGTGATATCTTCAAAAAAAAATTCTTCCATATTTTGGTACTCTGCATTGCTCAAAAAGGAAATGTTGCTGAAATTGCCCTATAGGGAAAAGTTTGAAAAAACTATTATTACATCTCAGTATCCTACCGTTGGCTTTGAACACACATGCATGTTAACATAGAAAGACCAAATTTAGGCGGGTTTTCGTCTCTAATCCCAGTTAAGCCTTAAACTATGCTCATTGAGATCACCATCCAGCACAACATTTCCGATAGTAGAATACTTGTTCCAGCATGGAATTTTTCCTTTCTTGGTACGTTCTCCTTAGTATGGTGTGCTTGCTTAACCATTCCTGACAAATATTTTCTATCAGTGAAGTATATTTTGCAGTCAAGTGACTTGAATATTGCATTAATTCTTTGGAGGAGATCTGAACCCTAACCCTAACCAGTGCAAACACAAAGCTAGGGTTAGGGTTAGAATTCCAGCAAAACGTAGATACTTTTTGATGGCATGGCTGTGTTTAAGGACAAAAATGATATTTAGGAAAAGCGTTATTTCAGTGATATCTTCAAAAAAAAATTCTTCCATATTTTGGTACTCTGCATTGCTCAAAAAGGAAATGTTGCTGAAATTGCCCTAAAGGGAAAAGTTTGAAAAAACTATTATTACATCTCAGTATCCTACCGTTGGCTTTGAACACACATGCATGTTAACATAGAAAGACCAAATTTAGGCGGGTTTTCGTCTCTAATCCCAGTTAAGCCTTAAACTATGCTCATTGAGATCACCATCCAGCACAACATTTCCGATAGTAGAATACTTGTTCCAGCATGGAATTTTTCCTTTCTTGGTACGTTCTCCTTAATATCGTGTGCTTGCTTAATCATTCCTGACAAATATTTTCTATCAGTGAAGTATATTTTGCAGTCAAGTGAGTGGAATATTGCATTAATTCTTCTTAGGAGATCTCAACCCTAACCCTAACCAGTGCAAACACAAAGCTAGGGTTAGGGTTAGAATTCCAGCAAAACGTAGATACTTTTTGATGGCATGGCTGTGTTTTAGGACAAAAATGATATTTAGGAAAAGCGTTATTTCAGTGATATCTTCAAAAAAAAATTCTTCCATATTTTGGTACTCTGCATTGCTCAAAAAGGAAATGTTGCTGAAATTGCCCTATAGGGAAGAGTTTGAAAAAACTATTATTACATCTCAGTATCCTACCGTTGGCTTTGAACACACATGCATGTTAACATAGAAAGACCAAATTTAGGCGGGTTTTCGTCTCTAATCCCAGTTAAGCCTTAAACTATGCTCATTGAGATCACCATCCAGCCCAACATTTCCGATAGTAGAATACTTGTTCCAGCATGGAATTTTTCCTTTCTTGGTACGTTCTCCTTAGTATGGTGTGCTTGCTTAACCATTCCTGACAAATATTTTCTATCAGTGAAGTATATTTTGCAGTCAAGTGAGTGGAATATTGCATTAATTCTTTGGAGGAGATCTGAACCCTAACCCTAACCAGTGCAAACACAAACCTAGGGTTAGGGTTAGAATTCCAGCAAAACGTAGATACTTTTTGATGGCATGGCTGTGTTTTAGGACAGAAATGATATTTAGGAAAAGCGTTATTTCAGTGATATCTTCAAACAAAAATTCTTCCATATTTTGGTACTCTGCATTGCTCAAAAAGGAAATGTGGCTGAAATTGCCCTATAGGGAAAAGTTTGAAAAAACCATTATTACATCTCACTATCTTACTGTTGTCTTTGAACACACATGCATATTAACACAGAAAGACCAAATTTAGGCGGGTTTTCGTCTCTAATCCCAGTTAAGCCTTAAACTATGCTCATTGAGATCACCATCCAGCACAACATTTCCGATAATAGAATACTTGTTCCAGCATGGAATTTTTCCTTTCTTGGTACGTTCTCCTTAGTATGGTGTGCTTGCTTAACCATTCCTGACAAATATTTTCTATCAGTGAAGTATATTTTGCAGTCAAGTGACTGGAATATTGCATTAATTCTTTGGAGGAGATCTGAACCCTAACCCTAACCAGTGCAAACACAAACCTAGGGTTAGGGTTAGAACTCCAGCAAAACGTAGATACTTTTTGATGGCATGGCTGTGTTTTAGGACAGAAATGATATTTAGGAAAAGTGTTATTTCAGTGATATCTTCAAAAAAAAATTATTCCATATTTTGGTACTCTGCATTGCTCAAAAAGGAAATGTGGCTGAAATTGCGCTATAGGGAAAAGTTTGAAAAAACCATTATTACATCTCACTATCTTACTGTTGTCTTTGAAAACACATGCATATTAACACAGAAAGACCAAATTTAGGCGGGTTTTCGACTCTAATCCCAGTTAAGCCTGAAACTATGCTCTTTGAGATCACCATCCAGCACAACATTTCCGATAGTAGAATTCTTGTTCCATCATGGAATTTTTCCTTTCTTGGTATGTTCTCCTTAATATGGTGTGCTTGCTTAAGCATTCCTGACAAATATTTTCTATCAGGGAAGTATATTTTGCAGTCAAGTGAGTGGAATATTGCATTAATTCTTTGGAGGAGATCTGAACCCTAACCCTAACCAGTGCAAACACAAACCTAGGGTTAGGGTTAGAACTCCAGCAAAACGTAGATACTTTTTGATGGCATGGCTGTGTTTTAGGACAGAAATGATATTTAGGAAAAGCGTTATTTCAGTGATATCTTCAAAAAAAAATTCTTCCATATTTTGGTACTCTGCATTGCTCAAAAAGGAAATGTTGCTGAAATTGCCCTAAAGGGAAAAGTTTGAAAAAATTATTATTAGATCCCACTATCTTACTGTTGTCTTTGAACACACATGCATATTAACACAGAAATACCAAATTTAGGCGGGTTTTCGACTCTAATCCCAGTTAAGCCTTAAACTATGCTCATTGAGATCAACATCCAGCACAACATTTCCGATAGTAGAATACTTGTTCCAGCATGGAATTTTTCCTTTCTTGGTACGTTCTCCTTAGTATGGTGTGCTTGCTTAACCATTCCTGACAAATATTTTCTATCAGTGAAGTATATTTTGCAGTCAAGTGACTTGAATATTGCATTAATTCTTTGGAGGAGATCTGAACCCTAACCCTAACCAGTGCAAACACAAAGCTAGGGTTAGGGTTAGAATTCCAGCAAAACGTAGATACTTTTTGATGGCATGGCTGTGTTTAAGGACAAAAATGATATTTAGGAAAAGCGTTATTTCAGTGATATCTTCAAAAAAAAATTCTTCCATATTTTGGTACTCTGCATTGCTCAAAAAGGAAATGTGGCTGAAATTGCCCTATAGGGAAAAGTTTGAAAAAACCATTATTACATCTCACTATCTTACTGTTGTCTTTGAACACACATGCAAGTTAACATAGAAAGACCAAATTTAGGCGGGTTTTCGACTCTAATCCCAGTTAAGCCTGAAACTATGCTCATTGAGATCACCATCCAGCACAACATTTCCGATAGTAGAATACTTGTTCCAGCATGGAATTTTTCCTTTCTTGGTACGTTTCCTTAGTATGGTGTGCTTGCTTAACCATTCCTGACAAATATTTTCTATCAGTGAAGTATATTTTGCAGTCAAGTGACTGGAATATTGCATTAATTCTTTGGAGGAGATCTGAACCCTAACCCTAACCAGTGCAAACACAAAGCTAGGGTTAGGGTTAGAATTCCAGCAAAACGTAGATACTTTTTGATGGCATGGCTGTGTTTAAGGACAAAAATGATATTTAGGAAAAGCGTTATTTCAGTGATATCTTCAAAAAAAAATTCTTCCATATTTTGGTACTCTGCATTGCTCAAAAAGGAAATGTTGCTGAAATTGCCCTAAAGGGAAAAGTTTGAAAAAACTATTATTACATCTCAGTATCCTACCGTTGGCTTTGAACACACATGCATGTTAACATAGAAAGACCAAATTTAGGCGGGTTTTCGTCTCTAATCCCAGTTAAGCCTTAAACTATGCTCATTGAGATCACCATCCAGCACAACATTTCCGATAGTAGAATACTTGTTCCAGCATGGAATTTTTCCTTTCTTGGTACGTTCTCCTTAGTATGGTGTGCTTGCTTAACCATTCCTGACAAATATTTTCTATCAGTGAAGTATATTTTGCAGTCAAGTGACTTGAATATTGCATTAATTCTTTGGAGGAGATCTGAACCCTAACCCTAACCAGTGCAAACACAAAGCTAGGGTTAGGGTTAGAATTCCAGCAAAACGTAGATACTTTTTGATGGCATGGCTGTGTTTAAGGACAAAAATGATATTTAGGAAAAGCGTTATTTCAGTGATATCTTCAAAAAAAAATTCTTCCATATTTTGGTACTCTGCATTGCTCAAAAAGGAAATGTTGCTGAAATTGCCCTAAAGGGAAAAGTTTGAAAAAACTATTATTACATCTCAGTATCCTACCGTTGGCTTTGAACACACATGCATGTTAACATAGAAAGACCAAATTTAGGCGGGTTTTCGTCTCTAATCCCAGTTAAGCCTTAAACTATGCTCATTGAGATCACCATCCAGCACAACATTTCCGATAGTAGAATACTTGTTCCAGCATGGAATTTTTCCTTTCTTGGTACGTTCTCCTTAATATCGTGTGCTTGCTTAATCATTCCTGACAAATATTTTCTATCAGTGAAGTATATTTTGCAGTCAAGTGAGTGGAATATTGCATTAATTCTTCTTAGGAGATCTCAACCCTAACCCTAACCAGTGCAAACACAAAGCTAGGGTTAGGGTTAGAATTCCAGCAAAACGTAGATACTTTTTGATGGCATGGCTGTGTTTTAGGACAAAAATGATATTTAGGAAAAGCGTTATTTCAGTGATATCTTCAAAAAAAAATTCTTCCATATTTTGGTACTCTGCATTGCTCAAAAAGGAAATGTTGCTGAAATTGCCCTATAGGGAAGAGTTTGAAAAAACTATTATTACATCTCAGTATCCTACCGTTGGCTTTGAACACACATGCATGTTAACATAGAAAGACCAAATTTAGGCGGGTTTTCGTCTCTAATCCCAGTTAAGCCTTAAACTATGCTCATTGAGATCACCATCCAGCCCAACATTTCCGATAGTAGAATACTTGTTCCAGCATGGAATTTTTCCTTTCTTGGTACGTTCTCCTTAGTATGGTGTGCTTGCTTAACCATTCCTGACAAATATTTTCTATCAGTGAAGTATATTTTGCAGTCAAGTGAGTGGAATATTGCATTAATTCTTTGGAGGAGATCTGAACCCTAACCCTAACCAGTGCAAACACAAACCTAGGGTTAGGGTTAGAATTCCAGCAAAACGTAGATACTTTTTGATGGCATGGCTGTGTTTTAGGACAGAAATGATATTTAGGAAAAGCGTTATTTCAGTGATATCTTCAAACAAAAATTCTTCCATATTTTGGTACTCTGCATTGCTCAAAAAGGAAATGTGGCTGAAATTGCCCTATAGGGAAAAGTTTGAAAAAACCATTATTACATCTCACTATCTTACTGTTGTCTTTGAACACACATGCATATTAACACAGAAAGACCAAATTTAGGCGGGTTTTCGTCTCTAATCCCAGTTAAGCCTTAAACTATGCTCATTGAGATCACCATCCAGCACAACATTTCCGATAATAGAATACTTGTTCCAGCATGGAATTTTTCCTTTCTTGGTACGTTCTCCTTAGTATGGTGTGCTTGCTTAACCATTCCTGACAAATATTTTCTATCAGTGAAGTATATTTTGCAGTCAAGTGACTGGAATATTGCATTAATTCTTTGGAGGAGATCTGAACCCTAACCCTAACCAGTGCAATCACAAACCTAGGGTTAGGGTTAGAACTCCAGCAAAACGTAGATACTTTTTGATGGCATGGCTGTGTTTTAGGACAGAAATGATATTTAGGAAAAGTGTTATTTCAGTGATATCTTCAAAAAAAAATTATTCCATATTTTGGTACTCTGCATTGCTCAAAAAGGAAATGTGGCTGAAATTGCGCTATAGGGAAAAGTTTGAAAAAACCATTATTACATCTCACTATCTTACTGTTGTCTTTGAAAACACATGCATATTAACACAGAAAGACCAAATTTAGGCGGGTTTTCGACTCTAATCCCAGTTAAGCCTGAAACTATGCTCTTTGAGATCACCATCCAGCACAACATTTCCGATAGTAGAATTCTTGTTCCATCATGGAATTTTTCCTTTCTTGGTATGTTCTCCTTAATATGGTGTGCTTGCTTAAGCATTCCTGACAAATATTTTCTATCAGGGAAGTATATTTTGCAGTCAAGTGAGTGGAATATTGCATTAATTCTTTGGAGGAGATCTGAACCCTAACCCTAACCAGTGCAAACACAAACCTAGGGTTAGGGTTAGAACTCCAGCAAAACGTAGATACTTTTTGATGGCATGGCTGTGTTTTAGGACAGAAATGATATTTAGGAAAAGCGTTATTTCAGTGATATCTTCAAAAAAAAATTCTTCCATATTTTGGTACTCTGCATTGCTCAAAAAGGAAATGTTGCTGAAATTGCCCTAAAGGGAAAAGTTTGAAAAAATTATTATTAGATCCCACTATCTTACTGTTGTCTTTGAACACACATGCATATTAACACAGAAATACCAAATTTAGGCGGGTTTTCGACTCTAATCCCAGTTAAGCCTTAAACTATGCTCATTGAGATCAACATCCAGCACAACATTTCCGATAGTAGAATACTTGTTCCAGCATGGAATTTTTCCTTTCTTGGTACGTTCTCCTTAGTATGGTGTGCTTGCTTAACCATTCCTGACAAATATTTTCTATCAGTGAAGTATATTTTGCAGTCAAGTGACTTGAATATTGCATTAATTCTTTGGAGGAGATCTGAACCCTAACCCTAACCAGTGCAAACACAAAGCTAGGGTTAGGGTTAGAATTCCAGCAAAACGTAGATACTTTTTGATGGCATGGCTGTGTTTAAGGACAAAAATGATATTTAGGAAAAGCGTTATTTCAGTGATATCTTCAAAAAAAAATTCTTCCATATTTTGGTACTCTGCATTGCTCAAAAAGGAAATGTGGCTGAAATTGCCCTATAGGGAAAAGTTTGAAAAAACCATTATTACATCTCACTATCTTACTGTTGTCTTTGAACACACATGCAAGTTAACATAGAAAGACCAAATTTAGGCGGGTTTTCGACTCTAATCCCAGTTAAGCCTGAAACTATGCTCATTGAGATCACCATCCAGCACAACATTTCCGATAGTAGAATACTTGTTCCAGCATGGAATTTTTCCTTTCTTGGTACGTTTCCTTAGTATGGTGTGCTTGCTTAACCATTCCTGACAAATATTTTCTATCAGTGAAGTATATTTTGCAGTCAAGTGACTGGAATATTGCATTAATTCTTTGGAGGAGATCTGAACCCTAACCCTAACCAGTGCAAACACAAAGCTAGGGTTAGGGTTAGAATTCCAGCAAAACGTAGATACTTTTTGATGGCATGGCTGTGTTTAAGGACAAAAATGATATTTAGGAAAAGCGTTATTTCAGTGATATCTTCAAAAAAAAATTCTTCCATATTTTGGTACTCTGCATTGCTCAAAAAGGAAATGTTGCTGAAATTGCCCTAAAGGGAAAAGTTTGAAAAAACTATTATTACATCTCAGTATCCTACCGTTGGCTTTGAACACACATGCATGTTAACATAGAAAGACCAAATTTAGGCGGGTTTTCGTCTCTAATCCCAGTTAAGCCTTAAACTATGCTCATTGAGATCACCATCCAGCACAACATTTCCGATAGTAGAATACTTGTTCCAGCATGGAATTTTTCCTTTCTTGGTACGTTCTCCTTAATATCGTGTGCTTGCTTAATCATTCCTGACAAATATTTTCTATCAGTGAAGTATATTTTGCAGTCAAGTGAGTGGAATATTGCATTAATTCTTCTTAGGAGATCTCAACCCTAACCCTAACCAGTGCAAACACAAACCTAGGGTTAGGGTTAGAATTCCAGCAAAACGTAGATACTTTTTGATGGCATGGCTGTGTTTTAGGACAGAAATGATATTTAGGAAAAGCGTTATTTCAGTGATATCTTCAAACAAAAATTCTTCCATATTTTGGTACTCTGCATTGCTCAAAAAGGAAATGTGGCTGAAATTGCCCTATAGGGAAAAGTTTGAAAAAACCATTATTACATCTCACTATCTTACTGTTGTCTTTGAAAACACATGCATATTAACACAGAAAGACCAAATTTAGGCGGGTTTTCGACTCTAATCCCAGTTAAGCCTGAAACTATGCTCTTTGAGATCACCATCCAGCACAACATTTCCGATAGTAGAATTCTTGTTCCATCATGGAATTTTTCCTTTCTTGGTATGTTCTCCTTAATATGGTGTGCTTGCTTAAGCATTCCTGACAAATATTTTCTATCAGGGAAGTATATTTTGCAGTCAAGTGAGTGGAATATTGCATTAATTCTTTGGAGGAGATCTGAACCCTAACCCTAACCAGTGCAAACACAAACCTAGGGTTAGGGTTAGAACTCCAGCAAAACGTAGATACTTTTTGATGGCATGGCTGTGTTTTAGGACAGAAATGATATTTAGGAAAAGCGTTATTTCAGTGATATCTTCAAAAAAAAATTCTTCCATATTTTGGTACTCTGCATTGCTCAAAAAGGAAATGTTGCTGAAATTGCCCTAAAGGGAAAAGTTTGAAAAAATTATTATTAGATCCCACTATCTTACTGTTGTCTTTGAACACACATGCATATTAACACAGAAATACCAAATTTAGGCGGGTTTTCGACTCTAATCCCAGTTAAGCCTTAAACTATGCTCATTGAGATCAACATCCAGCACAACATTTCCGATAGTAGAATACTTGTTCCAGCATGGAATTTTTCCTTTCTTGGTACGTTCTCCTTAGTATGGTGTGCTTGCTTAACCATTCCTGACAAATATTTTCTATCAGTGAAGTATATTTTGCAGTCAAGTGACTTGAATATTGCATTAATTCTTTGGAGGAGATCTGAACCCTAACCCTAACCAGTGCAAACACAAAGCTAGGGTTAGGGTTAGAATTCCAGCAAAACGTAGATACTTTTTGATGGCATGGCTGTGTTTAAGGACAAAAATGATATTTAGGAAAAGCGTTATTTCAGTGATATCTTCAAAAAAAAATTCTTCCATATTTTGGTACTCTGCATTGCTCAAAAAGGAAATGTGGCTGAAATTGCCCTATAGGGAAAAGTTTGAAAAAACCATTATTACATCTCACTATCTTACTGTTGTCTTTGAACACACATGCAAGTTAACATAGAAAGACCAAATTTAGGCGGGTTTTCGACTCTAATCCCAGTTAAGCCTGAAACTATGCTCATTGAGATCACCATCCAGCACAACATTTCCGATAGTAGAATACTTGTTCCAGCATGGAATTTTTCCTTTCTTGGTACGTTTCCTTAGTATGGTATGCTTGCTTAACCATTCCTGACAAATATTTTCTATCAGTGAAGTATATTTTGCAGTCAAGTGACTGGAATATTGCATTAATTCTTTGGAGGAGATCTGAACCCTAACCCTAACCAGTGCAAACACAAAGCTAGGGTTAGGGTTAGAATTCCAGCAAAACGTAGATACTTTTTGATGGCATGGCTGTGTTTAAGGACAAAAATGATATTTAGGAAAAGCGTTATTTCAGTGATATCTTCAAAAAAAAATTCTTCCATATTTTGGTACTCTGCATTGCTCAAAAAGGAAATGTTGCTGAAATTGCCCTAAAGGGAAAAGTTTGAAAAAACTATTATTACATCTCAGTATCCTACCGTTGGCTTTGAACACACATGCATGTTAACATAGAAAGACCAAATTTAGGCGGGTTTTCGTCTCTAATCCCAGTTAAGCCTTAAACTATGCTCATTGAGATCACCATCCAGCACAACATTTCCGATAGTAGAATACTTGTTCCAGCATGGAATTTTTCCTTTCTTGGTACGTTCTCCTTAATATGGTGTGCTTGCTTAATCATTCCTGACAAATATTTTCTATCAGTGAAGTATATTTTGCAGTCAAGTGAGTGGAATATTGCATTAATTCTTCTTAGGAGATCTCAACCCTAACCCTAACCAGTGCAAACACAAAGCTAGGGTTAGGGTTAGAATTCCAGCAAAACGTAGATACTTTTTGATGGCATGGCTGTGTTTTAGGACTGAAATGATATTTAGGAAAAGCGTTATTTCAGTGATATCTTCAAAAAAAAATTCTTCCATATTTTGGTACTCTGCATTGCTCAAAAAGGAAATGTTGCTGAAATTGCCCTATAGGGAAAAGTTTGAAAAAACTATTATTACATCTCAGTATCCTACCGTTGGCTTTGAACACACATGCATGTTAACATAGAAAGACCAAATTTAGGCGGGTTTTCGTCTCTAATCCCAGTTAAGCCTTAAACTATGCTCATTGAGATCACCATCCAGCACAACATTTCCGATAGTAGAATACTTGTTCCAGCATGGAATTTTTCCTTTCTTGGTACGTTCTCCTTAGTATGGTGTGCTTGCTTAACCATTCCTGACAAATATTTTCTATCAGTGAAGTATATTTTGCAGTCAAGTGACTTGAATATTGCATTAATTCTTTGGAGGAGATCTGAACCCTAACCCTAACCAGTGCAAACACAAAGCTAGGGTTAGGGTTAGAATTCCAGCAAAACGTAGATACTTTTTGATGGCATGGCTGTGTTTAAGGACAAAAATGATATTTAGGAAAAGCGTTATTTCAGTGATATCTTCAAAAAAAAATTCTTCCATATTTTGGTACTCTGCATTGCTCAAAAAGGAAATGTGGCTGAAATTGCCCTATAGGGAAAAGTTTGAAAAAACCATTATTACATCTCACTATCTTACTGTTGTCTTTGAACACACATGCAAGTTAACATAGAAAGACCAAATTTAGGCGGGTTTTCGACTCTAATCCCAGTTAAGCCTGAAACTATGCTCATTGAGATCACCATCCAGCACAACATTTCCGATAGTAGAATACTTGTTCCAGCATGGAATTTTTCCTTTCTTGGTACGTTTCCTTAGTATGGTATGCTTGCTTAACCATTCCTGACAAATATTTTCTATCAGTGAAGTATATTTTGCAGTCAAGTGACTGGAATATTGCATTAATTCTTTGGAGGAGATCTGAACCCTAACCCTAACCAGTGCAAACACAAAGCTAGGGTTAGGGTTAGAATTCCAGCAAAACGTAGATACTTTTTGATGGCATGGCTGTGTTTAAGGACAAAAATGATATTTAGGAAAAGCGTTATTTCAGTGATATCTTCAAAAAAAAATTCTTCCATATTTTGGTACTCTGCATTGCTCAAAAAGGAAATGTTGCTGAAATTGCCCTAAAGGGAAAAGTTTGAAAAAACTATTATTACATCTCAGTATCCTACCGTTGGCTTTGAACACACATGCATGTTAACATAGAAAGACCAAATTTAGGCGGGTTTTCGTCTCTAATCCCAGTTAAGCCTTAAACTATGCTCATTGAGATCACCATCCAGCACAACATTTCCGATAGTAGAATACTTGTTCCAGCATGGAATTTTTCCTTTCTTGGTACGTTCTCCTTAATATGGTGTGCTTGCTTAATCATTCCTGACAAATATTTTCTATCAGTGAAGTATATTTTGCAGTCAAGTGAGTGGAATATTGCATTAATTCTTCTTAGGAGATCTCAACCCTAACCCTAACCAGTGCAAACACAAAGCTAGGGTTAGGGTTAGAATTCCAGCAAAACGTAGATACTTTTTGATGGCATGGCTGTGTTTTAGGACTGAAATGATATTTAGGAAAAGCGTTATTTCAGTGATATCTTCAAAAAAAAATTCTTCCATATTTTGGTACTCTGCATTGCTCAAAAAGGAAATGTTGCTGAAATTGCCCTATAGGGAAAAGTTTGAAAAAACTATTATTACATCTCAGTATCCTACCGTTGGCTTTGAACACACATGCATGTTAACATAGAAAGACCAAATTTAGGCGGGTTTTCGTCTCTAATCCCAGTTAAGCCTTAAACTATGCTCATTGAGATCACCATCCAGCACAACATTTCCGATAGTAGAATTCTTGTTCCATCATGGAATCTTTCCTTTCTTGGTATGTTTTCCTTAGTATGGTGTGCTTGCTTAAGCATTCCTGACAAATATTTTCTATCAGGGAAGTATATTTTGCAGTCAAGTGACTGGAATATTGCATTAATTCTTTGGAGGAGATCTGAACCCTAACCCTAACCAGTGCAAACACAAAGCTAGGGTTAGGGTTAGAATTCCAGCAAAACATAGATACTTTTTGATGGCATGGCTGTGTTTAAGGACAAAAATGATATTTAGGAAAAGCGTTATTTCAGTGATATCTTCAAAAAAAATTCTTCCATATTTTGGTACTCTGCATTGCTCAAAAAGGAAATGTGGCTGAAATTGCCCTATAGGGAAAAGTTTGAAAAAACCATTATTACATCTCACTATCTTACTGTTGTCTTTGAACACACATGCATGTTAACATAGAAAGACCAAATTTAGGCGGGTTGTCGTCTCTAATCCCAGTTAAGCCTTAAACTATGCTCATTGAGATCACCATCCAGCACAACATTTCCGATAATAGAATACTTGTTCCAGCATGGAATTTTTCCTTTCTTGGTACGTTCTCCTTAGTATGGTGTGCTTGCTTAACCATTCCTGACAAATATTTTCTATCAGTGAAGTATATTTTGCAGTCAAGTGACTGGAATATTGCATTAATTCTTTGGAGGAGATCTGAACCCTAACCCTAACCAGTGCAAACACAAACCTAGGGTTAGGGTTAGAACTCCAGCAAAACGTAGATACTTTTTGATGGCATGGCTGTGTTTTAGGACAGAAATGATATTTATGAAAAGCGTTATTTCAGTGATATCTTCAAAAAAAAAATTCTTCCATATTTTGGTACTCTGCATTGCTCAAAAAGGAAATGTGGCTGAAATTGCGCTATAGGGAAAAGTTTGAAAAAACCATTATTACATCTCACTATCTTACTGTTGTCTTTGAACACACATGCATGTTAACATAGAAAGACCAAATTTAGGCGGGTTTTCGACTCTAATCCCAGTTAAGCCTGAAACTATGCTCTTTGAGATCACCATCCAGCACAACATTTCCGACAGTAGAATTCTTGTTCCAGCATGGAATTTTTCCTTTCTTGGTACGTTCTCCTTAGTGTGGTGTGCTTGCTTAACCATTCCTGACAAATATTTTCTATCAGTGAAGTATATTTTGCAGTCAAGTGACTGGAATATTGCATTAATTCTTTGGTGGAGATCTGAACCCTAACCCTAACCAGTGCAAACACAAAGCTAGGGTTAGGGTTAGAATTCCAGCAAAACGTAGATACTTTTTGATGGCATGGCTGTGTTTAAGGACAAAAATGATATTTAGGAAAAGCGTTATTTCAGTGATATCTTCAAAAAAAAATTCTTCCATATTTTGGTACTCTGCATTGCTCAAAAAGGAAATGTGGCTGAAATTGCCCTATAGGGAAAAGTTTGAAAAAACCATTATTACATCTCACTATCTTACTGTTGTCTTTGAACACACATGCATGTTAACATAGAAAGACCAAATTTAGGCGGGTTTTCGTCTCTAATCCCAGTTAAGCCTTAAACTATGCTCATTGAGATCACCATCCAGCATGTAGCGGTGAGGCTTAATAATAAGGCAGAATTAAGTGTTTCTGAGCTTTCCCAAATTAGGCCTCATTTCTCTGTTCATCTCTGTGGTGCAGCCACAGAGAAACCATTCATGCAAGGTGATTTAAGGTCCAAGGACAGCTCCCAAAGGGGGATGCACTTAGCTAAGCCTGGCTATCATGATCAATGGTCATCCATTGGTGCCTATCTGTCTAGGGAGTGCGAGTTGGACATCTGGATTGCATTCCTAAGTGTCAGGACTAAGTAACTCATATCTCACCTTGATCAACCAATCAGGGACTGGTAGGGCCGAGTAACCCACGTGGGACTCTGATGCCCATGGAACTTTCAGCCAATCAATGAGCTGAAGTTCCTCCAGGTAAAAACAGGCAACACAGAGAGCCTGGGAGATTCAGATTCAGATTCAGATTCATATTCAGATTCAGATCCAACAATTCTAAAGGGAATTCAAAGGAGAATTCCAGGGCAGGACAGCCCAGGAGCAGAAGGCTCCCAAGGGCAGGACATTCTCGCAGCGCGCCTCCTGACCATCCTGAGACTCAGCCCGGACAACCACGGAACGGCCAGTGTGTCCGAGTGCCAGAACTTTCCTTTGTTCTAAGAGTCTAGAGTGGAGGTTGCCAGAGAGTAACCAGCAGCAGGCCTCGTGAACAGGTCGGAACTGTGGAAAGCTGAATCACTATTCAGAACTAGCTCTTCATCAGGAACGAACCGGTCCTCTTCCTGACTTGCTGGGACTCACAGTCATCTTTTCTCCTGTGCACAAACTTTGCTAGTTAAAGCCAACAATGAGCATCAGCAGCGCACCGTCGCAAGCCGCACAGCACAGCCTGGCACCGAGCCAGAGAGCGCGGATTGGACAGCAACGGCCTGCAACTGTCTCTTTGTGCCCGCAGGAGATCTGAATCCCCAAAGATTGGATGAGTATTCAACTTCAATGCATTACAGCTCGAGAATTCAATTGTTATCCAAACCAGTTGATATCAATTTAATTCCTAAGAGTTATGTACTTGTTTGAGTATCTAATGTAGAAGTTGTAACCAAGTTCACTTTACGAAACGGTCTTAAAGAATGATATACTGAACGTATGTCCTCTTGATGTGTAACTCTTTGTAACTGATTGAATATATAACGTTTGTATTCTGATAACCCTCTCGCTAAGATCTGTTAGGTTTATATGCATATTCTATGTATTAATAAATGTATCCTCGTGTATTAGTACCTGTGTGTGCGCGTTGTTTGAGTTATGTCGCATGGTTGGATTCTAAAGCCACCAAAAGAATCAACTTTGTGATTTACTGCTACAATTAATAATTGTCTCAGTAAATGCCCAAACCCTACAGAACTGGTGCCTTCAGAGAGCCACTATGATTACATATTTGGCGTCCCTGAACCGGTTTTCTCTACAAGCACAACATTTCCGATAATAGAATACTTGTTCCAGCATGGAATTTTTCCTTTCTTGGTACGTTCTCCTAAGTATGGTGTGCTTGCTTAACCATTCCTGACAAATATTTTCTATCAGTGAAGAATATTTTGCAGTCAAGTGACTGGAATATTACATTAATTCTTTGGTGAAGATCTGAACCCTAACCCTAACCAGTGCAAACACAAAGCTAGGGTTAGGGTTAGAATTCCAGCAAAACGTAGATACTTTTTGATGGCATGGCTGTGTTTAAGGACAAAAATGATATTTAGGAAAAGCGTTATTTCAGTGATATCTTCAAACAAAAATTCTTCCATATTTTGGTACTCTGCATTGCTCAAAAAGGAAATGTGGCTGAAATTGCCCTATAGGGAAAAGTTTGAAAAAACCATTATTACATCTCACTATCTTACTGTTGTCTTTGAACACACATGCATGTTAACATAGAAAGACCAAATTTAGGCGGGTTTTCGACTCTAATCCCAGTTAAGCCTGAAACTATGCTCTTTGAGATCACCATCCAGCACAACATTTCCGATAGTAGAATTCTTGTTCCATCATGGAATTTTTCCTTTCTTGGTATGTTCTCCTTAATATGGTGTGCTTGCTTAAGCATTCCTGACAAATATTTTCTATCAGGGAAGTATATTTTGCAGTCAAGTGAGTTTAATATTGCATTAATTCTTTGGAGGAGATCTCAACCCTAACCCTAACCAGTGCAAACACAAAGCTAGGGTTAGGGTTAGAATTCCAGCAAAACGTAGATACTTTTTGATGGCATGGCTGTGTTTAAGGACAAAAATGATATTTAGGAAAAGCGTTATTTCAGTGATATCTTCAAAAAAAAATTCTTCCATATTTTGGTACTCTGCATTGCTCAAAAAGGAAATGTGGCTGAAATTGCCCTATAGGGAAAAGTTTGAAAAAACCATTATTACATCTCACTATCTTACTGTTGTCTTTGAAAACACATGCATATTAACACAGAAAGACCAAATTTAGGCGGGTTTTCGACTCTAATCCCAGTTAAGCCTGAAACTATGCTCTTTGAGATCACCATCCAGCACAACATTTCCGATAGTAGAATTCTTGTTCCATCATGGAATTTTTCCTTTCTTGGTATGTTCTCCTTAATATGGTGTGCTTGCTTAAGCATTCCTGACAAATATTTTCTATCAGGGAAGTATATTTTGCAGTCAAGTGAGTGGAATATTGCATTAATTCTTTGGAGGAGATCTGAACCCTAACCCTAACCAGTGCAAACACAAAGCTAGGGTTAGGGTTAGAATTCCAGCAAAACGTAGATACTTTTTGATGGCATGGCTGTGTTTAAGGACAAAAATGATATTTAGGAAAAGCGTTATTTAAGTGATATCTTCAAACAAAAATTCTTCCATATTTTGGTACTCTGCATTGCTCAAAAAGGAAATGTGGCTGAAATTGCCCTATAGGGAAAAGTTTGAAAAAACCATTATTACATCTCACTATCTTACTGTTGTCTTTGAACACACATGCATGTTAACATAGAAAGACCAAATTTAGGCGGGTTTTCGACTCTAATCCCAGTTAAGCCTGAAACTATGCTCTTTGAGATCACCATCCAGCACAACATTTCCGATAGTAGAATTCTTGTTCCATCATGGAATTTTTCCTTTCTTGGTATGTTCTCCTTAATATGGTGTGCTTGCTTAAGCATTCCTGACAAATATTTTCTATCAGGGAAGTATATTTTGCAGTCAAGTGAGTTTAATATTGCATTAATTCTTTGGAGGAGATCTCAACCCTAACCCTAACCAGTGCAAACACAAAGCTAGGGTTAGGGTTAGAATTCCAGCAAAATGTAGATACTTTTTGATGGCATGGCTGTGTTTAAGGACAAAAATGATATTTAGGAAAAGCGTTATTTCAGTGATATCTTCAAAAAAAAATTCTTCCATATTTTGGTACTCTGCATTGCTCAAAAAGGAAATGTGGCTGAAATTGCCCTATAGGGAAAAGTTTGAAAAAACCATTATTACATCTCACTATCTTACTGTTGTCTTTGAAAACACATGCATATTAACACAGAAAGACCAAATTTAGGCGGGTTTTCGACTCTAATCCCAGTTAAGCCTGAAACTATGCTCTTTGAGATCACCATCCAGCACAACATTTCCGATAGTAGAATTCTTGTTCCATCATGGAATTTTTCCTTTCTTGGTATGTTCTCCTTAATATGGTGTGCTTGCTTAAGCATTCCTGACAAATATTTTCTATCAGGGAAGTATATTTTGCAGTCAAGTGAGTGGAATATTGCATTAATTCTTTGGAGGAGATCTGAACCCTAACCCTAACCAGTGCAAACACAAACCTAGGGTTAGGGTTAGAATTCCAGCAAAACGTAGATACTTTCTGATGGCATGGCTGTGTTTTAGGACAGAAATGATATTTAGGAAAAGCGTTATTTCAGTGATATCTTCAAAAAAAAATTCTTCCATATTTTGGTACTCTGCATTGCTCAAAAAGGAAATGTTGCTGAAATTGCCCTAAAGGGAAAAGTTTGATAAAACTATTATTACATCTCACTATCTTACTGTTGTCTTTGAACACACATGCATGTTAACATAGAAAGACCAAATTTAGGCGGGTTTTCGTCTCTAATCCCAGTTAAGCCTTAAACTATGCTCATTGAGATCACCATCCAGCACAACATTTCCAATAGTAGAATACTTGTTCCAGCATGGAATTTTTCCTTTCTTGGTACGTTCTCCTTAATATGGTGTGCTTGCTTAATCATTCCTGACAAATATTTTCTATCAGTGAAGTATATTTTGCAGTCAAGTGAGTGGAATATTGCATTAATTCTTCTTAGGAGATCTCAACCCTAACCCTAACCAGTGCAAACACAAAGCTAGGGTTAGGGTTAGAATTCCAGCAAAACGTAGATACTTTTTTATGGCATGGCTGTGTTTTAGGACTGAAATGATATTTAGGAAAAGCGTTATTTCAGTGATATCTTCAAAAAAAAATTCTTCCATATTTTGGTACTCTGCATTGCTCAAAAAGGAAATGTTGCTGAAATTGCCCTATAGGGAAAAGTTTGAAAAAACTATTATTACATCTCAGTATCCTACCGTTGGCTTTGAACACACATGCATGTTAACATAGAAAGACCAAATTTAGGCGGGTTTTCGTCTCTAATCCCAGTTAAGCCTTAAACTATGCTCATTGAGATCACCATCCAGCACAACATTTCCGATAGTAGAATACTTGTTCCAGCATGGAATTTTTCCTTTCTTGGTACGTTCTCCTTAGTATGGTGTGCTTGCTTAACCATTCCTGACAAATATTTTCTATCAGTGAAGTATATTTTGCAGTCAAGTGAGTGGAATATTGCATTAATTCTTTGGAGGAGATCTGAACCCTAACCCTAACCAGTGCAAACACAAAGCTAGGGTTAGGGTTAGAATTCCAGCAAAACGTAGATACTTTTTGATGGCATGGCTGTGTTTTAGGACAGAAATGATATTTAGGAAAAGCGTTATTTCAGTGATATCTTCAAACAAAAATTCTTCCATATTTTGGTACTCTGCATTGCTCAAAAAGGAAATGTGGCTGAAATTGCCCTATAGGGAAAAGTTTGAAAAAACCATTATTACATCTCACTATCTTACTGTTGTCTTTGAACACACATGCATATTAACACAGAAAGACCAAATTTAGGCGGGTTTTCGTCTCTAATCCCAGTTAAGCCTTAAACTATGCTCATTGAGATCACCATCCAGCACAACATTTCCGATAATAGAATTCTTGTTCCATCATGGAATTTTTCCTTTCTTGGTATGTTCTCCTTAATATGGTGTGCTTGCTTAAGCATTCCTGACAAATATTTTCTATCAGGGAAGTATATTTTGCAGTCAAGTGAGTGGAATATTGCATTAATTCTTTGGAGGAGATCTGAACCCTAACCCTAACCAGTGCAAACACAAACCTAGGGTTAGGGTTAGAACTCCAGCAAAACGTAGATACTTTTTGATGGCATGGCTGTGTTTTAGGACAGAAATGATATTTAGGAAAAGCGTTATTTCAGTGATATCTTCAAAAAAAAATTCTTCCATATTTTGTACTCTGCATTGCTCAAAAAGGAAATGTTGCTGAAATTGCCCTAAAGGGAAAAGTTTGAAAAAACTATTATTAGATCCCACTATCTTACTGTTGTCTTTGAACACACATGCATATTAACACAGAAATACCAAATTTAGGCGGGTTTTCGACTCTGATCCCAGTTAAGCCTTAAACTATGCTCATTGAGTTCAACATCCAGCACAACATTTCCGATAGTAGAATACTTGTTCCAGCATGGAATTTTTCCTTTCTTGGTACGTTCTCCTTAGTATGGTGTGCTTGCTTAACCATTCCTGACAAATATTTTCTATCAGTGAAGTATATTTTGCAGTCAAGTGACTTGAATATTGCATTAATTCTTTGGAGGAGATCTGAACCCTAACCCTAACCAGTGCAAACACAAAGCTAGGGTTAGGGTTAGAATTCCAGCAAAACGTAGATACTTTTTGATGGCATGGCTGTGTTTAAGGACAAAAATGATATTTAGGAAAAGCGTTATTTCAGTGATATCTTCTAAAAAAAATTCTTCCATATTTTGGTACTCTGCATTGCTCAAAAAGGAAATGTGGCTGAAATTGCCCTATAGGGAAAAGTTTGAAAAAACCATTATTACATCTCACTATCTTACTGTTGTCTTTGAACACACATGCAAGTTAACATAGAAAGACAAAATTTAGGCGGGTTTTCGACTCTAATCCCAGTTAAGCCTGAAACTATGCTCATTGAGATCACCATCCAGCACAACATTTCCGATAGTAGAATACTTGTTCCAGCATGGAATTTTTCCTTTCTTGGTATGTTCTCCTTAATATGGTGTGCTTGCTTAAGCATTCCTGACAAATATTTTCTATCAGGGAAGTATATTTTGCAGTCAAGTGAGTGGAATATTGCATTAATTCTTTGGAGGAGATCTGAACCCTAACCCTAACCAGTGCAAACACAAAGCTAGGGTTAGGGTTAGATTTCCAGCAAAATGTAGATACTTTTTGATGGCATGGCTGTGTTTTAGGACAGAAATGATATTTAGGAAAAGCGTTATTTCAGTGATATCTTCAAAAAAAAATTCTTCCATTTCTTGGTACTCTGCATTGCTCAAAAAGGAAATGTTGCTGAAATTGCCCTAAAGGGAAAAGTTTGAAAAAACTATTATTACATCTCACTATCTTACTGTTGTCTTTGAACACACATGCATGTTAACATAGAAAGACCAAATTTAGGCGGGTTTTCGTCTCTAATCCCAGTTAAGCCTTAAACTATGCTCATTGAGATCACCATCCAGCACAACATTTCCGATAGTAGAATACTTGTTCCAGCATGGAATTTTTCCTTTCTTGGTACGTTCTCCTTAATATGGTGTGCTTGCTTAATCATTCCTGACAAATATTTTCTATCAGTGAAGTATATTTTGCAGTCAAGTGAGTGGAATATTGCATTAATTCTTCTTAGGAGATCTCAACCCTAACCCTAACCAGTGCAAACACAAAGCTAGGGTTAGGGTTAGAATTCCAGCAAAACGTAGATACTTTTTGATGGCATGGCTGTGTTTTAGGACTGAAATGATATTTAGGAAAAGCGTTATTTCAGTGATATCTTCAAAAAAAAATTCTTCCATATTTTGGTACTCTGCATTGCTCAAAAAGGAAATGTTGCTGAAATTGCCCTATAGGGAAAAGTTTGAAAAAACTATTATTACATCTCAGTATCCTACCGTTGGCTTTGAACACACATGCATGTTAACATAGAAAGACCAAATTTAGGCGGGTTTTCGTCTCTAATCCCAGTTAAGCCTTAAACTATGCTCATTGAGATCACCATCCAGCACAACATTTCCGATAATAGAATACTTGTTCCAGCATGGAATTTTTCCTTTCTTGGTACGTTCTCCTTAGTATGGTGTGCTTGCTTAACCATTCCTGACAAATATTTTCTATCAGTGAAGTATATTTTGCAGTCAAGTGACTGGAATATTGCATTAATTCTTTGGAGGAGATCTGAACCCTAACCCTAACCAGTGCAAACACAAACCTAGGGTTAGGGTTAGAACTCCAGCAAAACGTAGATACTTTTTGATGGCATGGCTGTGTTTTAGGACAGAAATGATATTTAGGAAAAGCGTTATTTCAGTGATATCTTCAAAAAAAAAATTATTCCATATTTTGGTACTCTGCATTGCTCAAAAAGGAAATGTGGCTGAAATTGCCCTATAGGGAAAAGTTTGAAAAAACCATTATTACATCTCACTATCTTACTGTTGTCTTTGAAAACACATGCATATTAACACAGAAAGACCAAATTTAGGCGGGTTTTCGACTCTAATCCCAGTTAAGCCTGAAACTATGCTCTTTGAGATCACCATCCAGCACAACATTTCCGGTAGTAGAATTCTTGTTTCATCATGGAATTTTTCCTTTCTTGGTATGTTCTCCTTAATATGGTGTGCTTGCTTAAGCATTCCTGACAAATATTTTCTATCAGGGAAGTATATTTTGCAGTCAAGTGAGTGGAATATTGCATTAATTCTTTGGAGGAGATCTGAACCCTAACCCTAACCAGTGCAGACACAAACCTAGGGTTAGGGTTAGAACTCCAGCAAAACGTAGATACTTTTTGATGGCATGGCTGTGTTTTAGGACAGAAATGATATTTAGGAAAAGGGTTATTTCAGTGATATCTTCAAAAAAAAATTCTTCCATATTTTGGTACTCTGCATTGCTCAAAAAGGAAATGTTGCTGAAATTGCCCTAAGGGGAAAAGTTTGAAGAAACTATTATTAGATCCCACTATCTTACTGTTGTCTTTGAACACACATGCATATTAACACAGAAATACCAAATTTAGGCGGGTTTTCGACTCTAATCCCAGTTAAGCCTTAAACTATGCTCATTGAGATCAACATCCAGCACAACATTTCCGATAGTAGAATACTTGTTCCAGCATGGAATTTTTCCTTTCTTGGTACGTACTCCTTAGTATGGTGTGCTTGCTTAACCATTCCTGACAAATATTTTCTATCAGTGAAGTATATTTTGCAGTCAAGTGACTTGAATATTGCATTAATTCTTTGGAGGAGATCTGAACCCTAACCCTAACCAGTGCAAACACAAAGCTAGGGTTAGGGTTAGAATTCCAGCAAAACGTAGATACTTTTTGATGGCATGGCTGTGTTTAAGGACAAAAATGATATTTAGGAAAAGCGTTATTTCAGTGATATCTTCAAAAAAAAATTCTTCCATATTTTGGTACTCTGCATTGCTCAAAAAAGGAAATGTGGCTGAAATTGCCCTATAGGGAAAAGTTTGAAAAAAACATTATTACATCTCACTATCTTACTGTTGTCTTTGAACACACATGCAAGTTAACATAGAAAGACCAAATTTAGGCGGGTTTTCGACTCTAATCCCAGTTAAGCCTGAAACTATGCTCATTGAGATCACCATCC
Source organism: Lepisosteus oculatus (assembly GCF_040954835.1). Taxonomy (NCBI): domain Eukaryota; kingdom Metazoa; phylum Chordata; class Actinopteri; order Semionotiformes; family Lepisosteidae; genus Lepisosteus; species Lepisosteus oculatus. The sequence continues at coordinate 27,480,607 of NC_090706.1, forward strand.
AGCACAACATTTCCGATAGTAGAATACTTGTTCCAGCACGGAATTTTTCCTTTCTTGGTACGTTTCCTTAGTATGGTGTGCTTGCTTAACCATTCCTGACAAATATTTTCTATCAGTGAAGTATATTTTGCAGTCAAGTGACTGGAATATTGCATTAATTCTTTGGAGGAGATCTGAACCCTAACCCTAACCAGTGCAAACACAAAGCTAGGGTTAGGGTTAGAATTCCAGCAAAACGTAGATACTTTTTGATGGCATGGCTGTGTTTAAGGACAAAAATGATATTTAGGAAAAGCGTTATTTCAGTGATATCTTCAAAAAAAAATTCTTCCATATTTTGGTACTCTGCATTGCTCAAAAAGGAAATGTTGCTGAAATTGCCCTAAAGGGAAAAGTTTGAAAAAACTATTATTACATCTCAGTATCCTACCGTTGGCTTTGAACACACATGCATGTTAACATAGAAAGACCAAATTTAGGCGGGTTTTCGTCTCTAATCCCAGTTAAGCCTTAAACTATGCTCATTGAGATCACCATCCAGCACAACATTTCCGATAGTAGAATACTTGTTCCAGCATGGAATTTTTCCTTTCTTGGTACGTTCTCCTTAATATGGTGTGCTTGCTTAATCATTCCTGACAAATATTTTCTATCAGTGAAGTATATTTTGCAGTCAAGTGAGTGGAATATTGCATTAATTCTTCTTAGGAGATCTCAACCCTAACCCTAACCAGTGCAAACACAAAGCTAGGGTTAGGGTTAGAATTCCAGCAAAACGTAGATACTTTTTGATGGCATGGCTGTGTTTTAGGACTGAAATGATATTTAGGAAAAGCGTTATTTCAGTGATATCTTCAAAAACAAATTCTTCCATATTTTGGTACTCTGCATTGCTCAAAAAGGAAATGTGGCTGAAATTGCCCTATAGGGAAAAGTTTGAAAAAACCATTATTACATCTCACTATCTTACTGTTGTCTTTGAACACACATGCATGTTAACATAGAAAGACCAAATTTAGGCGGGTTTTCGTCTCTAATCCCAGTTAAGCCTTAAACTATGCTCATTGAGATCACCATCCAGCACAACATTTCCGATAATAGAATACTTGTTCCAGCATGGAATTTTTCCTTTCTTGGTACGTTCTCCTTAGTATGGTGTGCTTGCTTAAGCATTCCTGACAAATATTTTCTATCAGGGAAGTATATTTTGCAGTCAAGTGAGTGGAATATTGCATTAATTCTTTGGAGGAGATCTGAACCCTAACCCTAACCAGTGCAAACACAAAGCTAGGGTTAGGGTTAGAATTCCAGCAAAACGTAGATACTTTTTGATGGCATGGCTGTGTTTAAGGACAAAAATGATATTTAGGTAAAGCGTTATTTCAGTGATATCTTCAAACAAAAATTCTTCCATATTTTGGTACTCTGCATTGCTCAAAAAGGAAATGTGGCTGAAATTGCCCTATAGGGAAAAGTTTGAAAAAACCATTATTACATCTCACTATCTTACTGTTGTCTTTGAACACACATGCATATTAACACAGAAAGACCAAATTTAGGCGGGTTTTCGTCTCTAATCCCAGTTAAGCCTTAAACTATGCTCATTGAGATCACCATCCAGCACAACATTTCCGATAATAGAATACTTGTTCCAGCATGGAATTTTTCCTTTCTTGGTACGTTCTCCTTAGTATGGTGTGCTTGCTTAACCATTCCTGACAAATATTTTCTATCAGTGAAGTATATTTTGCAGTCAAGTGACTAGAATATTGCATTAATTCTTTGGAGGAGATCTGAACCCTAACCCTAACCAGTGCAAACACAAACCTAGGGTTAGGGTTAGAACTCCAGCAAAACGTAGATACTTTTTGATGGCATGGCTGTGTTTTAGGACAGAAATGATATTTAGGAAAAGCGTTATTTCAGTGATATCTTCAAAAAAAAAATTATTCCATATTTTGGTACTCTGCATTGCTCAAAAAGGAAATGTGGCTGAAATTGCGCTATAGGGAAAAGTTTGAAAAAACCATTATTACATCTCACTATCTTACTGTTGTCTTTGAAAACACATGCATATTAACACAGAAAGACCAAATTTAGGCGGGTTTTCGACTCTAATCCCAGTTAAGCCTGAAACTATGCTCTTTGAGATCACCATCCAGCACAACATTTCTGATAGTAGAATTCTTGTTCCATCATGGAATTTTTCCTTTCTTGGTATGTTCTCCTTAATATGGTGTGCTTGCTTAAGCATTCCTGACAAATATTTTCTATCAGGGAAGTATATTTTGCAGTCAAGTGAGTGGAATATTGCATTAATTCTTTGGAGGAGATCTGAACCCTAACCCTAACCAGTGCAAACACAAACCTAGGGTTAGGGTTAGAACTCCAGCAAAACGTAGATACTTTTTGATGGCATGGCTGTGTTTTAGGACAGAAATGATATTTAGGAAAAGGGTTATTTCAGTGATATCTTCAAAAAAAAATTCTTCCATATTTTGGTACTCTGCATTGCTCAAAAAGGAAATGTTGCTGAAATTGCCCTAAGGGGAAAAGTTTGAAAAAACTATTATTAGATCCCACTATCTTACTGTTGTCTTTGAACACACATGCATATTAACACAGAAATACCAAATTTAGGCGGGTTTTCGACTCTAATCCCAGTTAAGCCTTAAACTATGCTCATTGAGATCAACATCCAGCACAACATTTCCGATAGTAGAATACTTGTTCCAGCATGGAATTTTTCCTTTCTTGGTACGTTTCCTTAGTATGGTGTGCTTGCTTAACCATTCCTGACAAATATTTTCTATCAGTGAAGTATATTTTGCAGTCAAGTGACTGGAATATTGCATTAATTCTTTGGAGGAGATCTGAACCCTAACCCTAACCAGTGCAAACACAAAGCTAGGGTTAGGGTTAGAATTCCAGCAAAACGTAGATACTTTTTGATGGCATGGCTGTGTTTAAGGACAAAAATGATATTTAGGAAAAGCGTTATTTCAGTGATATCTTCAAAAAAAAATTCTTCCATATTTTGGTACTCTGCATTGCTCAAAAAGGAAATGTTGCTGAAATTGCCCTAAAGGGAAAAGTTTGAAAAAACTATTATTACATCTCAGTATCCTACCGTTGGCTTTGAACACACATGCATGTTAACATAGAAAGACCAAATTTAGGCGGGTTTTCGTCTCTAATCCCAGTTAAGCCTTAAACTATGCTCATTGAGATCACCATCCAGCACAACATTTCCGATAGTAGAATACTTGTTCCAGCATGGAATTTTTCCTTTCTTGGTACGTTCTCCTTAATATGGTGTGCTTGCTTAATCATTCCTGACAAATATTTTCTATCAGTGAAGTATATTTTGCAGTCAAGTGAGTGGAATATTGCATTAATTCTTCTTAGGAGATCTCAACCCTAACCCTAACCAGTGCAAACACAAAGCTAGGGTTAGGGTTAGAATTCCAGCAAAACGTAGATACTTTTTGATGGCATGGCTGTGTTTTAGGACTGAAATGATATTTAGGAAAAGCGTTATTTCAGTGATATCTTCAAAAAAAAATTCTTCCATATTTTGGTACTCTGCATTGCTCAAAAAGGAAATGTTGCTGAAATTGCCCTATAGGGAAAAGTTTGAAAAAACTATTATTACATCTCAGTATCCTACCGTTGGCTTTGAACACACATGCATGTTAACATAGAAAGACCAAATTTAGGCGGGTTTTCGTCTCTAATCCCAGTTAAGCCTTAAACTATGCTCATTGAGATCACCATCCAGCACAACATTTCCGATAGTAGAATTCTTGTTCCATCATGGAATTTTTCCTTTCTTGGTATGTTTTCCTTAGTATGGTGTGCTTGCTTAAGCATTCCTGACAAATATTTTCTATCAGGGAAGTATATTTTGCAGTCAAGTGACTGGAATATTGCATTAATTCTTTGGTGAAGATCTGAACCCTAACCCTAACCAGTGCAAACACAAAGCTAGGGTTAGGGTTAGAATTCCAGCAAAACGTAGATACTTTTTGATGGCATGGCTGTGTTTAAGGACAAAAATGATATTTAGGAAAAGCGTTATTTCAGTGATATCTTCAAACAAAAATTCTTCCATATTTTGGTACTCTGCATTGCTCAAAAAGGAAATGTGGCTGAAATTGCCCTATAGGGAAAAGTTTGAAAAAACCATTATTACATCTCACTATCTTACTGTTGTCTTTGAACACACATGCATGTTAACATAGAAAGACCAAATTTAGGCGGGTTTTCATCTCTAATCCCAGTTAAGCCTTAAACTATGCTCATTGAGATCACCATCCAGCACAACATTTCCGATAATAGAATACTTGTTCCAGCATGGAATTTTTCCTTTCTTGGTACGTTCTCCTAAGTATGGTGTGCTTGCTTAAGCATTCCTGACAAATATTTTCTATCAGGGAAGTATATTTTGCAGTCAAGTGAGTGGAATATTGCATTAATTCTTTGGAGGAGATCTGAACCCTAACCCTAACCAGTGCAAACACAAAGCTAGGGTTAGGGTTAGAACTCCATCAAAATGTAGATACTTTTTGATGGCATGGCTGTGTTTTAGGACAGAAATGATATTTAGGAAAAGCGTTATTTCAGTGATATCTTCAAAAACAAATTCTTCCATTTTTTGGTACTCTGCATTGCTCAAAAAGGAAATGTTGCTGAAATTGCCCTAAAGGGAAAAGTTTGAAAAAACTATTATTACATCTCACTATCTTACTGTTGTCTTTGAACACACATGCATGTTAACACAGAAAGACCAAATTTAGGCGGGTTTTCGTCTCTAATCCCAGTTAAGACTTAAACTATGCTCATTGAGATCACCATCCAGCACAACATTTCTGATAGTAGAATACTTGTTCCAGCATGGAATTTTTCCTTTCTTGGTACGTTCTCCTTAGTATGGTGTGCTTGCTTAACCATTCCTGACAAATATTTTCTATCAGTGAAGTATATTTTGCAGTCAAGTGACTGGAATATTGCATTAATTCTTTGGTGGAGATCTGAACCCTAACCCTAACCAGTGCAAACACAAAGCTAGGGTTAGGGTTAGAATTCCAGCAAAACGTAGATACTTTTTGATGGCATGGCTGTGTTTAAGGACAAAAATGATATTTAGGAAAAGCGTTATTTCAGTGATATCTTCAAAAACAAATTCTTCCATATTTTGGTACTCTGCATTGCTCAAAAAGGAAATGTGGCTGAAATTGCCCTATAGGGAAAAGTTTGAAAAAACCATTTTTACATCTCACTATCTTACTGTTGTCTTTGAACACACATGCATGTTAACATAGAAAGACCAAATTTAGGCGGGTTTTCGTCTCTAATCCCAGTTAAGCCTTAAACTATGCTCATTGAGATCACCATCCAGCACAACATTTCCGATAGTAGAATTCTTGTTCCATCAAGGAATTTTTCCTTTCTTGGTATGTTCTCCTTAATATGGTGTGCTTGCTTAAGCATTCCTGACAAATATTTTCTATCAGGGAAGTATATTTTGCAGTCAAGTGAGTGGAATATTGCATTAATTCTTTGGAGGAGATCTGAACCCTAACCCTAACCAGTGCAAACACAAACCTAGGGTTAGGGTTAGAACTCCAGCAAAACGTAGATACTTTTTGATGGCATGGCTGTGTTTTAGGACAGAAATGATATTTAGGAAAAGGGTTATTTCAGTGATATCTTCAAAAAAAAATTCTTCCATATTTTGGTACTCTGCATTGCTCAAAAAGGAAATGTTGCTGAAATTGCCCTAAGGGGAAAAGTTTGAAAAAACTATTATTAGATCCCACTATCTTACTGTTGTCTTTGAACACACATGCATATTAACACAGAAATACCAAATTTAGGCGGGTTTTCGACTCTAATCCCAGTTAAGCCTTAAACTATGCTCATTGAGATCAACATCCAGCACAACATTTCCGATAGTAGAATACTTGTTCCAGCATGGAATTTTTCCTTTCTTGGTACGTTCTCCTTAGTATGGTGTGCTTGCTTAACCATTCCTGACAAATATTTTCTATCAGTGAAGTATATTTTGCAGTCAAGTGACTTGAATATTGCATTAATTCTTTGGAGGAGATCTGAACCCTAACCCTAACCAGTGCAAACACAAAGCTAGGGTTAGGGTTAGAATTCCAGCAAAACGTAGATACTTTTTGATGGCATGGCTGTGTTTAAGGACAAAAATGATATTTAGGAAAAGCGTTATTTCAGTGATATCTTCAAAAAAAAATTCTTCCATATTTTGGTACTCTGCATTGCTCAAAAAGGAAATGTGGCTGAAATTGCCCTATAGGGAAAAGTTTGAAAAAACCATTATTACATCTCACTATCTTACTGTTGTCTTTGAACACACATGCAAGTTAACATAGAAAGACCAAATTTAGGCGGGTTTTCGACTCTAATCCCAGTTAAGCCTGAAACTATGCTCATTGAGATCACCATCCAGCACAACATTTCCGATAGTAGAATACTTGTTCCAGCATGGAATTTTTCCTTTCTTGGTACGTTTCCTTAGTATGGTGTGCTTGCTTAACCAATCCTGACAAATATTTTCTATCAGTGAAGTATATTTTGCAGTCAAGTGACTGGAATATTGCATTAATTCTTTGGAGGAGATCTGAACCCTAACCCTAACCAGTGCAAACACAAAGCTAGGGTTAGGGTTAGAATTCCAGCAAAACGTAGATACTTTTTGATGGCATGGCTGTGTTTTAGGACAAAAATGATATTTAGGAAAAGCGTTATTTCAGTGATATCTTCAAAAAAAAATTCTTCCATATTTTGCTACTCTGCATTGCTCAAAAAGGAAATGTTGCTGAAATTGCCCTATAGGGAAAAGTTTGAAAAAACTATTATTACATCTCAGTATCCTACCGTTGGCTTTGAACACACATGCATGTTAACATAGAAAGACCAAATTTAGGCGGGTTTTCGTCTCTAATCCCAGTTAAGCCTTAAACTATGCTCATTGAGATCACCATCCAGCACAACATTTCCGATAGTAGAATTCTTGTTCCATCATGGAATTTTTCCTTTCTTGGTATGTTTTCCTTAGTATGGTGTGCTTGCTTAAGCATTCCTGACAAATATTTTCTATCAGGGAAGTATATTTTGCAGTCAAGTGACTGGAATATTGCATTAATTCTTTGGTGAAGATCTGAACCCTAACCCTAACCAGTGCAAACACAAAGCTAGGGTTAGGGTTAGAATTCCAGCAAAACGTAGATACTTTTTGATGGCATGGCTGTGTTTAAGGACAAAAATGATATTTAGGAAAAGCGTTATTTCAGTGATATCTTCAAACAAAAATTCTTCCATATTTTGGTACTCTGCATTGCTCAAAAAGGAAATGTGGCTGAAATTGCCCTATAGGGAAAAGTTTGAAAAAACCATTATTACATCTCACTATCTTACTGTTGTCTTTGAACACACATGCATGTTAACATAGAAAGACCAAATTTAGGCGGGTTTTCATCTCTAATCCCAGTTAAGCCTTAAACTATGCTCATTGAGATCACCATCCAGCACAACATTTCTGATAATAGAATACTTGTTCCAGCATGGAATTTTTCCTTTCTTGGTACGTTCTCCTAAGTATGGTGTGCTTGCTTAAGCATTCCTGACAAATATTTTCTATCAGGGAAGTATATTTTGCAGTCAAGTGAGTGGAATATTGCATTAATTCTTTGGAGGAGATCTGAACCCTAACCCTAACTAGTGCAAACACAAAGCTAGGGTTAGGGTTAGAACTCCAGCAAAATGTAGATACTTTTTGATGGCATGGCTGTGTTTTAGGACAGAAATGATATTTAGGAAAAGCGTTATTTCAGTGATATCTTCAAAAAAAAATTCTTCCATTTTTTGGTACTCTGCATTGCTCAAAAAGGAAATGTTGCTGAAATTGCCCTAAAGGGAAAAGTTTGAAAAAACTATTATTACATCTCACTATCTTACTGTTGTCTTTGAACACACATGCATGTTAACATAGAAAGACCAAATTTAGGCGGGTTTTCGTCTCTAATCCCAGTTAAGCCTTAAACTATGCTCATTGAGATCACCATCCAGCACAACATTTCCGATAGTAGAATACTTGTTCCAGCATGGAATTTTTCCTTTCTTGGTACGTTCTCCTTAGTATGGTGTGCTTGCTTAACCATTCCTGACAAATATTTTCTATCAGTGAAGTATATTTTGCAGTCAAGTGACTGGAATATTGCATTAATTCTTTGGTGGAGATCTGAACCCTAACCCTAACCAGTGCAAACACAAAGCTAGGGTTAGGGTTAGAATTCCAGCAAAACGTAGATACTTTTTGATGGCATGGCTGTGTTTAAGGACAAAAATGATATTTAGGAAAAGCGTTATTTCAGTGATATCTTCAAAAACAAATTCTTCCATATTTTGGTACTCTGCATTGCTCAAAAAGGAAATGTTGCTGAAATTGCCCTAAAGGGAAAAGTTTGAAAAAACTATTATTACATCTCACTATCTTACTGTTGTCTTTGAACACACATGCATGTTAACATAGAAAGACCAAATTTAGGCGGGTTTTCGTCTCTAATCCCAGTTAAGCCTTAAACTATGCTCATTGAGATCACCATCCAGCACAACATTTCCGATAGTAGAATACTTGTTCCAGCATGGAATTTTTCCTTTCTTGGTACGTTCTCCTTAGTATGGTGTGCTTGCTTAACCATTCCTGACAAATATTTTCTATCAGTGAAGTATATTTTGCAGTCAAGTGACTGGAATATTGCATTAATTCTTTGGTGGAGATCTGAACCCTAACCCTAACCAGTGCAAACACAAAGCTAGGGTTAGGGTTAGAATTCCAGCAAAACGTAGATACTTTTTGATGGCATGGCTGTGTTTAAGGACAAAAATGATATTTAGGAAAAGCGTTATTTCAGTGATATCTTCAAAAACAAATTCTTCCATATTTTGGTACTCTGCATTGCTCAAAAAGGAAATGTGGCTGTAATTGCCCTATAGGGAAAAGTTTGAAAAAACCATTATTACATCTCACTATCTTACTGTTGTCTTTGAACACACATGCATGTTAACATAGAAAGACCAAATTTAGGCGGGTTTTCGTCTCTAATCCCAGTTAAGCCTTAAACTATGCTCATTGAGATCACCATCCAGCACAACATTTCCGATAGTAGAATACTTGTTCCAGCATGGAATTTTTCCTTTCTTGGTACGTTCTCCTTAGTATGGTGTGCTTGCTTAAGCATTCCTGACAAATATTTTCTATCAGGGAAGTATATTTTGCAGTCAAGTGACTGGAATATTGCATTAATTCTTTGGAGGAGATCTGAACCCTAACCCTAACCAGTGCAAACACAAAACTAGGGTTAGGGTTAGAATTCCAGCAAAACATAGATACTTTTTGATGGCATGGCTGTGTTTAAGGACAAAAATGATATTTAGGAAAAGCGTTATTTCAGTGATATCTTCAAAAAAAATTCTTCCATATTTTGGTACTCTGCATTGCTCAAAAAGGAAATGTGGCTGAAATTGCCCTATAGGGAAAAGTTTGAAAAAACCATTATTACATCTCACTATCTTACTGTTGTCTTTGAACACACATGCATGTTAACATAGAAAGACCAAATTTAGGCGGGTTGTCGTCTCTAATCCCAGTTAAGCCTTAAACTATGCTCATTGAGATCACCATCCAGCACAACATTTCCGATAATAGAATACTTGTTCCAGCATGGAATTTTTCCTTTCTTGGTACGTTCTCCTTAGTATGGTGTGCTTGCTTAACCATTCCTGACAAATATTTTCTATCAGTGAAGAATATTTTGCAGTCAAGTGACTGGAATATTGCATTAATTCTTTGGTGGAGATCTGAACCCTAACCCTAACCAGTGCAAACACAAAGCTAGGGTTAGGGTTAGAATTCCAGCAAAACGTAGATACTTTTTGATGGCATGGCTGTGTTTAAGGACAAAAATGATATTTAGGAAAAGCGTTATTTCAGTGATATCTTCAAAAAAAAATTCTTCCATATTTTGGTACTCTGCATTGCTCAAAAAGGAAATGTGGCTGAAATTGCCCTATAGGGAAAAGTTTGAAAAAACCATTATTACATCTCACTATCTTACTGTTGTCTTTGAACACACATGCATGTTAACATAGAAAGACCAAATTTAGGCGGGTTTTCGACTCTAATCCCAGTTAAGCCTGAAACTATGCTCTTTGAGATCACCATCCAGCACAACATTTCCGATAGTAGAATTCTTGTTCCATCATGGAATTTTTCCTTTCTTGGTACGTTCTCCTTAGTATGGTGTGCTTGCTTAACCATTCCTGACAAATATTTTCTATCAGTGAAGTATATTTTGCAGTCAAGTGACTGGAATATTGCATTAATTCTTTGGTGGAGATCTGAACCCTAACCCTAACCAGTGCAAACACAAAGCTAGGGTTAGGGTTAGAATTCCAGCAAAACGTAGATACTTTTTGATGGCATGGCTGTGTTTAAGGACAAAAATGATATTTAGGAAAAGCGTTATTTCAGTGATATCTTCAAAAAAAAATTCTTCCATATTTTGGTACTCTGCATTGCTCAAAAAGGAAATGTGGCTGAAATTGCCCTATAGGGAAAAGTTTGAAAAAAACATTATTACATCTCACTATCTTACTGTTGTCTTTGAACACACATGCATGTTAACATAGAAAGACCAAATTTAGGCGGGTTTTCGTCTCTAATCCCAGTTAAGCCTTAAACTATGCTCATTGAGATCACCATCCAGCACAACATTTCCAATAATAGAATACTTGTTCCAGCATGGAATTTTTCCTTTCTTGGTACGTTCTCCTTAGTATGGTGTGCTTGCTTAACCATTCCTGACAAATATTTTCTATCAGTGAAGTATATTTTGCAGTCAAGTGACTGGAATATTGCATTAATTCTTTGGAGGAGATCTGAACCCTAACCCTAACCAGTGCAAACACAAACCTAGGGTTAGGGTTAGAACTCCAGCAAAACGTAGATACTTTTTGATGGCATGGCTGTGTTTTAGGACAGAAATGATATTTAGGAAAAGCGATATTTCAGTGATATCTTCAAAAAAAAAATTCTTCCATATTTTGGTACTCTGCATTGCTCAAAAAGGAAATGTGGCTGAAATTGCGCTATAGGGAAAAGTTTGAAAAAACCATTATTACATCTCACTATCTTACTGTTGTCTTTGAAAACACATGCATATTAACACAGAAAGACCAAATTTAAGCGGGTTTTCGACTCTAATCCCAGTTAAGCCTGAAACTATGCTCTTTGAGATCACCATCCAGCACAACATTTCCGATAGTAGAATTCTTGTTCCATCATGGAATTTTTCCTTTCTTGGTATGTTCTTCTTAATATGGTGTGCTTGCTTAAGCATTCCTGACAAATATTTTCTATCAGGGAAGTATATTTTGCAGTCAAGTGAGTGGAATATTGCATTAATTCTTTGGAGGAGATCTGAACCCTAACCCTAACCAGTGCAAACACAAACCTAGGGTTAGGGTTAGAACTCCAGCAAAACGTAGATACTTTTTGATGGCATGGCTGTGTTTTAGGACAGAAATGATATTTAGGAAAAGCGTTATTTCAGTGATATCTTCAAAAAAAAATTCTTCCATATTTTGGTACTCTGCATTGCTCAAAAAGGAAATGTTGCTGAAATTGCCCTAAAGGGAAAAGTTTGAAAAAACTATTATTAGATCCCACTATCTTACTGTTGTCTTTGAACACACATGCATATTAACACAGAAATACCAAATTTAGGCGGGTTTTCAACTCTAATCCCAGTTAAGCCTTAAACTATGCTCATTGAGATCAACATCCAGCACAACATTTCCGATAGTAGAATACTTGTTCCAGCATGGAATTTTTCCTTTCTTGGTACGTTCTCCTTAGTATGGTGTGCTTGCTTAACCATTCCTGACAAATATTTTCTATCAGTGAAGTATATTTTGCAGTCAAGTGACTGGAATATTGCATTAATTCTTTGGTGGAGATCTGAACCCTAACCCTAACCAGTGCAAACACAAAGCTAGGGTTAGGGTTAGAATTCCAGCAAAACGTAGATACTTTTTGATGGCATGGCTGTGTTTAAGGACAAAAATGATATTTAGGAAAAGCGTTATTTCAGTGATATCTTCAAAAAAAATTCTTCCATATTTTGGTACTCTGCATTGCTCAAAAAGGAAATGTGGCTGAAATTGCCCTATAGGGAAAAGTTTGAAAAAACCATTATTACATCTCACTATCTTACTGTTGTCTTTGAACACACATGCATGTTAACATAGAAAGACCAAATTTAGGCGGGTTGTCGTCTCTAATCCCAGTTAAGCCTTAAACTATGCTCATTGAGATCACCATCCAGCACAACATTTCCGATAATAGAATACTTGTTCCAGCATGGAATTTTTCCTTTCTTGGTACGTTCTCCTTAGTATGGTGTGCTTGCTTAACCATTCCTGACAAATATTTTCTATCAGTGAAGAATATTTTGCAGTCAAGTGACTGGAATATTGCATTAATTCTTTGGTGGAGATCTGAACCCTAACCCTAACCAGTGCAAACACAAAGCTAGGGTTAGGGTTAGAATTCCAGCAAAACGTAGATACTTTTTGATGGCATGGCTGTGTTTAAGGACAAAAATGATATTTAGGAAATGCGTTATTTCAGTGATATCTTCAAAAAAAAATTCTTCCATATTTTGGTACTCTGCATTGCTCAAAAAGGAAATGTGGCTGAAATTGCCCTATAGGGAAAAGTTTGAAAAAACCATTATTACATCTCACTATCTTACTGTTGTCTTTGAACACACATGCATGTTAACATAGAAAGACCAAATTTAGGCGGGTTTTCGACTCTAATCCCAGTTAAGCCTGAAACTATGCTCTTTGAGATCACCATCCAGCACAACATTTCCGATAGTAGAATTCTTGTTCCATCATGGAATTTTTCCTTTCTTGGTACGTTCTCCTTAGTATGGTGTGCTTGCTTAACCATTCCTGACAAATATTTTCTATCAGTGAAGTATATTTTGCAGTCAAGTTACTGGAATATTGCATTAATTCTTTGGTGGAGATCTGAACCCTAACCCTAACCAGTGCAAACACAAAGCTAGGGTTAGGGTTAGAATTCCAGCAAAACGTAGATACTTTTTGATGGCATGGCTGTGTTTAAGGACAAAAATGATATTTAGGAAAAGCGTTATTTCAGTGATATCTTCAAAAAAAAATTCTTCCATATTTTGGTACTCTGCATTGCTCAAAAAGGAAATGTGGCTGAAATTGCCCTATAGGGAAAAGTTTGAAAAAACCATTATTACATCTCACTATCTTACTGTTGTCTTTGAACACACATGCATGTTAACATAGAAAGACCAAATTTAGGCGGGTTTTCGTCTCTAATCCCAGTTAAGCCTTAAACTATGCTCATTGAGATCACCATCCAGCACAACATTTCCAATAATAGAATACTTGTTCCAGCATGGAATTTTTCCTTTCTTGGTACGTTCTCCTTAGTATGGTGTGCTCATTAACCATTCCTGACAAATATTTTCTATCAGTGAAGTATATTTTGCAGTCAAGTGACTGGAATATTGCATTAATTCTTTGGTGGAGATCTGAACCCTAACCCTAACCAGTGCAAACACAAACCTAGGGTTAGGGTTAGAACTCCAGCAAAACGTAGATACTTTTTGATGGCATGGCTGTGTTTTAGGACAGAAATGATATTTAGGAAAAGCGTTATTTCAGTGATATCTTCAAAATAAAAATTCTTCCATATTTTGGTACTCTGCATTGCTCAAAAAGGAAATGTGGCTGAAATTGCCCTATTGGGAAAAGTTTGAAAAAACCATTATTACATCTCACTATCTTACTGTTGTCTTTGAACACACATGCATGTTAACATAGAAAGACCAAATTTAGGCGGGTTTTCGTCTCTAATCCCAGTTAAGCCTTAAACTATGCTCATTGAGATCACCATCCAGCACAACATTTCCAATAATAGAATACTTGTTCCAGCATGGAATTTTTCCTTTCTTGGTACGTTCTCCTTAGTATGGTGTGCTTGCTTAACCATTCCTGACAAATATTTTCTATCAGTGAAGTATATTTTGCAGTCAAGTGACTGGAATATTGCATTAATTCTTTGGAGGAGATCTGAACCCTAACCCTAACCAGTGCAAACACAAACCTAGGGTTAGGGTTAGAACTCCAGCAAAACGTAGATACTTTTTGATGGCATGGCTGTGTTTTAGGACAGAAATGATATTTAGGAAAAGCGATATTTCAGTGATATCTTCAAAAAAAAAATTCTTCCATATTTTGGTACTCTGCATTGCTCAAAAAGGAAATGTGGCTGAAATTGCGCTATAGGGAAAAGTTTGAAAAAACCATTATTACATCTCACTATCTTACTGTTGTCTTTGAAAACACATGCATATTAACACAGAAAGACCAAATTTAAGCGGGTTTTCGACTCTAATCCCAGTTAAGCCTGAAACTATGCTCTTTGAGATCACCATCCAGCACAACATTTCCGATAGTAGAATTCTTGTTCCATCATGGAATTTTTCCTTTCTTGGTATGTTCTTCTTAATATGGTGTGCTTGCTTAAGCATTCCTGACAAATATTTTCTATCAGGGAAGTATATTTTGCAGTCAAGTGAGTGGAATATTGCATTAATTCTTTGGAGGAGATCTGAACCCTAACCCTAACCAGTGCAAACACAAACCTAGGGTTAGGGTTAGAACTCCAGCAAAACGTAGATACTTTTTGATGGCATGGCTGTGTTTTAGGACAGAAATGATATTTAGGAAAAGCGTTATTTCAGTGATATCTTCAAAAAAAAATTCTTCCATATTTTGGTACTCTGCATTGCTCAAAAAGGAAATGTTGCTGAAATTGCCCTAAAGGGAAAAGTTTGAAAAAACTATTATTAGATCCCACTGTCTTACTGTTGTCTTTGAACACACATGCATATTAACACAGAAAGATCAAATTTAGGCGGGTTTTCGACTCTAATCCCAGTTAAGCCTGAAACTATGCTCTTTGAGATCACCATCCAGCACAACATTTCCGATAGTAGAATTCTTGTTCCATCATGGAATTTTTCCTTTCTTGGTATGTTCTCCTTAATATGGTGTGCTTGCTTAAGCATTCCTGACAAATATTTTCTATCAGGGAAGTATATTTTGCAGTCAAGTGAGTGGAATATTGCATTAATTCTTTGGAGGAGATCTGAACCCTAACCCTAACCAGTGCAAACACAAAGCTAGGGTTAGGGTTAGAATTCCAGCAAAACATAGATACTTTTTGATGGCATGGCTGTGTTTAAGGACAAAAATGATATTTAGGAAAAGCGTTATTTCAGTGATATCTTCAAAAAAAAATTCTTCCATATTTTGGTACTCTGCATTGCTCAAAAAGGAAATGTGGCTGAAATTGCCCTATAGGGAAAAGTTTGAAAAAACCATTATTACATCTCACTATCTTACTGTTGTCTTTGAACACACATGCATATTAACACAGAAAGACCAAATTTAGGCGGGTTTTCGTCTCTAATCCCAGTTAAGCCTTAAACTATGCTCATTGAGATCACCATCCAGCACAACATTTCCGATAATAGAATACTTGTTCCAGCATGGAATTTTTCCTTTCTTGGTACGTTCTCCTTAGTATGGTGTGCTTGCTTAACCATTCCTGACAAATATTTTCTATCAGTGAAGAATATTTTGCAGTCAAGTGACTGGAATATTGCATTAATTCTTTGGTGGAGATCTGAACCCTAACCCTAACCAGTGCAAACACAAAGCTAGGGTTAGGGTTAGAATTCCAGCAAAACGTAGATACTTTTTGATGGCATGGCTGTGTTTAAGGACAAAAATGATATTTAGGAAATGCGTTATTTCAGTGATATCTTCAAAAAAAAATTCTTCCATATTTTGGTACTCTGCATTGCTCAAAAAGGAAATGTGGCTGAAATTGCCCTATAGGGAAAAGTTTGAAAAAACCATTATTACATCTCACTATCTTACTGTTGTCTTTGAACACACATGCATGTTAACATAGAAAGACCAAATTTAGGCGGGTTTTCGACTCTAATCCCAGTTAAGCCTGAAACTATGCTCTTTGAGATCACCATCCAGCACAACATTTCCGATAGTAGAATTCTTGTTCCATCATGGAATTTTTCCTTTCTTGGTACGTTCTCCTTAGTATGGTGTGCTTGCTTAACCATTCCTGACAAATATTTTCTATCAGTGAAGTATATTTTGCAGTCAAGTTACTGGAATATTGCATTAATTCTTTGGTGGAGATCTGAACCCTAACCCTAACCAGTGCAAACACAAAGCTAGGGTTAGGGTTAGAATTCCAGCAAAACGTAGATACTTTTTGATGGCATGGCTGTGTTTTAGGACAGAAATGATATTTAGGAAAAGCGATATTTCAGTGATATCTTCAAAAAAAAATTCTTCCATATTTTGGTACTCTGCATTGCTCAAAAAGGAAATGTGGCTGAAATTGCGCTATAGGGAAAAGTTTGAAAAAACCATTATTACATCTCACTATCTTACTGTTGTCTTTGAAAACACATGCATATTAACACAGAAAGACCAAATTTAAGCGGGTTTTCGACTCTAATCCCAGTTAAGCCTGAAACTATGCTCTTTGAGATCACCATCCAGCACATCATTTCCGATAGTAGAATTCTTGTTCCATCATGGAATTTTTCCTTTCTTGGTATGTTCTTCTTAATATGGTGTGCTTGCTTAAGCATTCCTGACAAATATTTTCTATCAGGGAAGTATATTTTGCAGTCAAGTGAGTGGAATATTGCATTAATTCTTTGGAGGAGATCTGAACCCTAACCCTAACCAGTGCAAACACAAACCTAGGGTTAGGGTTAGAACTCCAGCAAAACGTAGATACTTTTTGATGGCATGGCTGTGTTTTAGGACAGAAATGATATTTAGGAAAAGCGTTATTTCAGTGATATCTTCAAAAAAAAATTCTTCCATATTTTGGTACTCTGCATTGCTCAAAAAGGAAATGTTGCTGAAATTGCCCTAAAGGGAAAAGTTTGAAAAAACTATTATTAGATCCCACTATCTTACTGTTGTCTTTGAACACACATGCATATTAACACAGAAATACCAAATTTAGGCGGGTTTTCAACTCTAATCCCAGTTAAGCCTTAAACTATGCTCATTGAGATCAACATCCAGCACAACATTTCCGATAGTAGAATACTTGTTCCAGCATGGAATTTTTCCTTTCTTGGTACGTTCTCCTTAGTATGGTGTGCTTGCTTAACCATTCCTGACAAATATTTTCTATCAGTGAAGTATATTTTGCAGTCAAGTGACTGGAATATTGCATTAATTCTTTGGTGGAGATCTGAACCCTAACCCTAACCAGTGCAAACACAAAGCTAGGGTTAGGGTTAGAATTCCAGCAAAACGTAGATACTTTTTGATGGCATGGCTGTGTTTAAGGACAAAAATGATATTTAGGAAAAGCGTTATTTCAGTGATATCTTCAAAAAAAATTCTTCCATATTTTGGTACTCTGCATTGCTCAAAAAGGAAATGTGGCTGAAATTGCCCTATAGGGAAAAGTTTGAAAAAACCATTATTACATCTCACTATCTTACTGTTGTCTTTGAACACACATGCATGTTAACATAGAAAGACCAAATTTAGGCGGGTTGTCGTCTCTAATCCCAGTTAAGCCTTAAACTATGCTCATTGAGATCACCATCCAGCACAACATTTCCGATAATAGAATACTTGTTCCAGCATGGAATTTTTCCTTTCTTGGTACGTTCTCCTTAGTATGGTGTGCTTGCTTAACCATTCCTGACAAATATTTTCTATCAGTGAAGAATATTTTGCAGTCAAGTGACTGGAATATTGCATTAATTCTTTGGTGGAGATCTGAACCCTAACCCTAACCAGTGCAAACACAAAGCTAGGGTTAGGGTTAGAATTCCAGCAAAACGTAGATACTTTTTGATGGCATGGCTGTGTTTAAGGACAAAAATGATATTTAGGAAATGCGTTATTTCAGTGATATCTTCAAAAAAAAATTCTTCCATATTTTGGTACTCTGCATTGCTCAAAAAGGAAATGTGGCTGAAATTGCCCTATAGGGAAAAGTTTGAAAAAACCATTATTACATCTCACTATCTTACTGTTGTCTTTGAACACACATGCATGTTAACATAGAAAGACCAAATTTAGGCGGGTTTTCGACTCTAATCCCAGTTAAGCCTGAAACTATGCTCTTTGAGATCACCATCCAGCACAACATTTCCGATAGTAGAATTCTTGTTCCATCATGGAATTTTTCCTTTCTTGGTACGTTCTCCTTAGTATGGTGTGCTTGCTTAACCATTCCTGACAAATATTTTCTATCAGTGAAGTATATTTTGCAGTCAAGTTACTGGAATATTGCATTAATTCTTTGGTGGAGATCTGAACCCTAACCCTAACCAGTGCAAACACAAAGCTAGGGTTAGGGTTAGAATTCCAGCAAAACGTAGATACTTTTTGATGGCATGGCTGTGTTTAAGGACAAAAATGATATTTAGGAAAAGCGTTATTTCAGTGATATCTTCAAAAAAAAATTCTTCCATATTTTGGTACTCTGCATTGCTCAAAAAGGAAATGTGGCTGAAATTGCCCTATAGGGAAAAGTTTGAAAAAACCATTATTACATCTCACTATCTTACTGTTGTCTTTGAACACACATGCATGTTAACATAGAAAGACCAAATTTAGGCGGGTTTTCGTCTCTAATCCCAGTTAAGCCTTAAACTATGCTCATTGAGATCACCATCCAGCACAACATTTCCAATAATAGAATACTTGTTCCAGCATGGAATTTTTCCTTTCTTGGTACGTTCTCCTTAGTATGGTGTGCTCATTAACCATTCCTGACAAATATTTTCTATCAGTGAAGTATATTTTGCAGTCAAGTGACTGGAATATTGCATTAATTCTTTGGTGGAGATCTGAACCCTAACCCTAACCAGTGCAAACACAAACCTAGGGTTAGGGTTAGAACTCCAGCAAAACGTAGATACTTTTTGATGGCATGGCTGTGTTTTAGGACAGAAATGATATTTAGGAAAAGCGTTATTTCAGTGATATCTTCAAAAAAAAAATTCTTCCATATTTTGGTACTCTGCATTGCTCAAAAAGGAAATGTGGCTGAAATTGCCCTATTGGGAAAAGTTTGAAAAAACCATTATTACATCTCACTATCTTACTGTTGTCTTTGAACACACATGCATGTTAACATAGAAAGACCAAATTTAGGCGGGTTTTCGTCTCTAATCCCAGTTAAGCCTTAAACTATGCTCATTGAGATCACCATCCAGCACAACATTTCCAATAATAGAATACTTGTTCCAGCATGGAATTTTTCCTTTCTTGGTACGTTCTCCTTAGTATGGTGTGCTTGCTTAACCATTCCTGACAAATATTTTCTATCAGGGAAGTATATTTTGCAGTCAAGTGACTGGAATATTGCATTAATTCTTTGGAGGAGATCTGAACCCTAACCCTAACCAGTGCAAACACAAACCTAGGGTTAGGGTTAGAACTCCAGCAAAACGTAGATACTTTTTGATGGCATGGCTGTGTTTTAGGACAGAAATGATATTTAGGAAAAGCGTTATTTCAGTGATATCTTCAAAAAAAAATTCTTCCATATTTTGGTACTCTGCATTGCTCAAAAAGGAAATGTTGCTGAAATTGCCCTAAAGGGAAAAGTTTGAAAAAACCATTATTAGATCCCACTATCTTACTGTTGTCTTTGAACACACATGCATGTTAACATAGAAAGACCAAATTTAGGCGGGTTTTCGTCTCTAATCCCAGTTAAGCCTTAAACTATGCTCATTGAGATCACCATCCAGCACAACATTTCCAATAATAGAATACTTGTTCCAGCATGGAATTTTTCCTTTCTTGGTACGTTCTCCTTAGTATGGTGTGCTTGCTTAACCATTCCTGACAAATATTTTCTATCAGTGAAGTATATTTTGCAGTCAAGTGACTGGAATATTGCATTAATTCTTTGGTGGAGATCTGAACCCTAACCCTAACCAGTGCAAACACAAAGCTAGGGTTAGGGTTAGAATTCCAGCAAAACGTAGATACTTTTTGATGGCATGGCTGTGTTTAAGGACAAAAATGATATTTAGGAAAAGCGTTATTTCAGTGATATCTTCAAACAAAAATTCTTCCATATTTTGGTACTCTGCATTGCTCAAAAAGGAAATGTGGCTGAAATTGCCCTATAGGGAAAAGTTTGAAAAAACCATTATTTCATCTCACTATCTTACTGTTGTCTTTGAAAACATATGCATATTAACACAGAAAGACCAAATTTAGGCGGGTTTTCGACTCTAATCCCAGTTAAGCCTGAAAAAATGCTCTTTGAGATCACCATCCAGCACAACATTTCCGATAGTAGAATTCTTGTTCCATCATGGAATTTTTCCTTTCTTGGTATGTTCTCCTTAATATGGTGTGCTTGCTTAAGCATTCCTGACAAATATTTTCTATCAGGGAAGTATATTTTGCAGTCAAGTGAGTGGAATATTGCATTAATTCTTTGGAGGAGATCTGAACCCTAACCCTAACCAGTGCAAACACAAACCTAGGGTTAGGGTTAGAACTCCAGCAAAACGTAGATACTTTTTGATGGCATGGCTGTGTTTTACGACAGAAATGATATTTAGGAAAAGCGTTATTTCAGTGATATCTTCAAAAAAAAATTCTTCCATATTTTGGTACTCTGCATTGCTCAACAAGGAAATGTTGCTGAAATTGCCCTAAAGGGAAAAGTTTGAAAAAACTATTATTAGATCTCACTATCTTACTGTTGTCTTTGAACACACATGCATATTAACACAGAAAGACCAAATTTAGGCGGGTTTTCGTCTCTAATCCCAGTTAAGCCTTAAACTATGCTCATTGAGATCACCATCCAGCACAACATTTCCGATAATAGAATACTTGTTCCAGCATGGAATTTTTCCTTTCTTGGTACGTTCTCCTTAGTATGGTGTGCTTGCTTAACCATTCCTGACAAATATTTTCTATCAGTGAAGTATATTTTGCAGTCAAGTTACTGGAATATTGCATTAATTCTTTGGAGGAGATCTGAACCCTAACCCTAACCAGTGCAAACACAAACCTAGGGTTAGGGTTAGAACTCCAGCAAAACGTAGATACTTTTTGATGGCATGGCTGTGTTTTAGGACAGAAATGATATTTAGGAAAAGCGTTATTTCAGTGATATCTTCAAAAAAAAATTATTCCATATTTTGGTACTCTGCATTGCTCAAAAAGGAAATGTGGCTGAAATTGCGCTATAGGGAAAAGTTTGAAAAAACCATTATTACATCTCACTATCTTACTGTTGTCTTTGAAAACACATGCATATTAACACAGAAAGACCAAATTTAGGCGGGTTTTCGACTCTAATCCCAGTTAAGCCTGAAACTATGCGCTTTGAGATCAACATCCAGCACAACATTTCCGATAGTAGAATTCTTGTTCCAGCATGGAATTTTTCCTTTCTTGGTACGTTCTCCTTAGTATGGTGTGCTTGCTTAACCATTCCTGACAAATATTTTCTATCAGTGAAGTATATTTTGCAGTCAAGTGACTTGAATATTGCATTAATTCTTTGGAGGAGATCTGAACCCTAACCCTAACCAGTGCAAACACAAAGCTAGGGTTAGGGTTAGAATTCCAGCAAAACGTAGATACTTTTTGATGGCATGGCTGTGTTTAAGGACAAAAATGATATTTAGGAAAAGCGTTATTTCAGTGATATCTTCAAAAAAAAATTCTTCCATATTTTGGTACTCTGCATTGCTCAAAAAGGAAATGTGGCTGAAATTGCCCTATAGGGAAAAGTTTGAAAAAACCATTATTACATCTCACTATCTTACTGTTGTCTTTGAACACACATGCAAGTTAACATAGAAAGACCAAATTTAGGCGGGTTTTCGACTCTAATCCCAGTTAAGCCTGAAACTATGCTCATTGAGATCACCATCCAGCACAACATTTCCGATAGTAGAATACTTGTTCCAGCATGGAATTTTTCCTTTCTTGGTACGTTCTCCTTAGTATGGTGTGCTTGCTTAACCATTCCTGACAAATATTTTCTATCAGTGAAGTATATTTTGCAGTCAAGTGACTGGAATATTGCATTAATTCTTTGGAGGAGATCTGAACCCTAACCCTAACCAGTGCAAACACAAAGCTAGGGTTAGGGTTAGAATTCCAGCAAAACGTAGATACTTTTTGATGGCATGGCTGTGTTTAAGGACAAAAATGATATTTAGGAAAAGCGTTATTTCAGTGATATCTTCAAAAAAAAATTCTTCCATATTTTGGTACTCTGCATTGCTCAAAAAGGAAATGTGGCTGAAATTGCCCTATAGGGAAAAGTTTGAAAAAACCATTATTACATCTCACTATCTTACTGTTGTCTTTGAAAACACATGCATATTAACACAGAAAGATCAAATTTAGGCGGGTTTTCGACTCTAATCCCAGTTAAGCCTGAAACTATGCTCTTTGAGATCACCATCCAGCACAACATTTCCGATAGTAGAATTCTTGTTCCATCATGGAATTTTTCCTTTCTTGGTATGTTCTCCTTAATATGGTGTGCTTGCTTAAGCATTCCTGACAAATATTTTCTATCAGGGAAGTATATTTTGCAGTCAAGTGAGTGGAATATTGCATTAATTCTTTGGAGGAGATCTGAACCCTAACCCTAACCAGTGCAAACACAAAGCTAGGGTTAGGGTTAGAATTCCAGCAAAACATAGATACTTTTTGATGGCATGGCTGTGTTTAAGGACAAAAATGATATTTAGGAAAAGCGTTATTTCAGTGATATCTTCAAAAAAAAATTCTTCCACATTTTGGTACTCTGCATTGCTCAAAAAGGAAATGTGGCTGAAATTGCCCTATAGGGAAAAGTTTGAAAAAACCATTATTACATCTCACTATCTTACTGTTGTCTTTGAAAACACATGCATATTAACACAGAAAGATCAAATTTAGGCGGGTTTTCGACTCTAATCCCAGTTAAGCCTGAAACTATGCTCTTTGAGATCACCATCCAGCACAACATTTCCGATAGTAGAATTCTTGTTCCAGCATGGAATTTTTCCTTTCTTGGTACGTTCTCCTTAATATGGTGTGCTTGCTTAATCATTCCTGACAAATATTTTCTATCAGTGAAGTATATTTTGCAGTCAAGTGAGTGGAATATTGCATTAATTCTTCTTAGGAGATCTCAACCCTAACCCTAACCAGTGCAAACACAAAGCTAGGGTTAGGGTTAGAATTCCAGCAAAACGTAGATACTTTTTGATGGCATGGCTGTGTTTAAGGACAAAAATGATATTTAGGAAAAGCGTTATTTCAGTGATATCTTCAAACAAAAATTCTTCCATATTTTGGTACTCTGCATTGCTCAAAAAGGAAATGTGGCTGAAATTGCCCTATAGGGAAAAGTTTGAAAAAACCATTATTACATCTCACTATCTTACTGTTGTCTTTGAACACACATGCATGTTAACATAGAAAGACCAAATTTAGGCGGGTTTTCGACTCTAATCCCAGTTAAGCCTGAAACTATGCTCTTTGAGATCACCATCCAGCACAACATTTCCGATAGTAGAATTCTTGTTCCATCATGGAATTTTTCCTTTCTTGGTACGTTCTCCTTAGTATGGTGTGCTTGCTAAACCATTCCTGACAAATATTTTCTATCAGTGAAGTATATTTTGCAGTCAAGTGACTGGAATATTGCATTAATTCTTTGGTGGAGATCTGAACCCTAACCCTAACCAGTGCAAACACAAAGCTAGGGTTAGGGTTAGAATTCCAGCAAAACGTAGATACTTTTTGATGGCATGGCTGTGTTTAAGGACAAAAATGATATTTAGGAAAAGCGTTATTTCAGTGATATCTTCAAAAAAAAATTATTCCATATTTTGGTACTCTGCATTGCTCAAAAAGGAAATGTGGCTGAAATTGCCCTATAGGGAAAAGTTTGAAAAAACCATTATTACATCTCACTATCTTACTGTTGTCTTTGAACACACATGCATGTTAACATAGAAAGACCAAATTTAGGCGGGTTTTCGTCTCTAATCCCAGTTAAGCCTTAAACTATGCTCATTGAGATCACCATCCAGCACAACATTTCCGATACTAGAATACTTGTTCCAGCATGGAATTTTTCCTTTCTTGGTACGTTCTCCTTAGTATGGTGTGCTTGCTTAACCATTCCTGACAAATATTTTCTATCAGTGAAGAATATTTTGCAGTCAAGTGACTGGAATATTGCATTAATTCTTTGGTGGAGATCTGAACCCTAACCTTAACCAGTGCAAACACAAAGCTAGGGTTAGGGTTAGAATTCCAGCAAAACGGAGATACTTTTTGATGGCATGGCTGTGTTTAAGGACAAAAATGATATTTAGGAAAAGCGTTATTTCAGTGATATCTTCAAACAAAAATTCTTCCATATTTTGGTACTCTGCATTGCTCAAAAAGGAAATGTGGCTGAAATTGCCCTATAGGGAAAAGTTTGAAAAAACCATTATTACATCTCACTATCTTACTGTTGTCTTTGAACACACATGCATGTTAACATAGAAAGACCAAATTTAGGCGGGTTTTCGACTCTAATCCCAGTTAAGCCTGAAACTATGCTCTTTGAGATCACCATCCAGCACAACATTTCCGATAATAGAATACTTGTTCCAGCATGGAATTTTTCCTTTCTTGGTACGTTCTCCTAAGTATGGTGTGCTTGCTTAACCATTCCTGACAAATATTTTCTATCAGTGAAGTATATTTTGCAGTCAAGTGACTGGAATATTGCATTAATTCTTTGGTGGAGATCTGAACCCTAACCCTAACCAGTGCAAACACAAAGCTAGTGTTAGGGTTAGAATTCCAGCAAAACGTAGATACTTTTTGATGGCATGGCTTTGTTTAAGGACAAAAATGATATTTAGGTAAAGCGTTATTTCAGTGATATCTTCAAACAAAAATTCTTCCATATTTTGGTACTCTGCATTGCTCAAAAAGGAAATGTGGCTGAATTTGCCCTATAGGGAATAGTTTGAAAAAACCATTATTACATCTCACTATCTTACTGTTGTCTTTGAACACACATGCATGTTAACATAGAAAGACCAAATTTAGGCGGGTTTTCGTCTCTAATCCCAGTTAAGCCTTAAACTATGCTCATTGAGATCACCATCCAGCACAACATTTCCAATAATAGAATACTTGTTCCAGCATGGAATTTTTCCTTTCTTGGTACGTTCTCCTTAGTATGGTGTGCTTGCTTAACCATTCCTGACAAATATTTTCTATCAGTGAAGTATATTTTGCAGTCAAGTGACTTGAATATTGCATTAATTCTTTTTAGGAGATCTGAACCCTAACCCTAACCAGTGCAAACACAAAGCTAGGGTTAGGGTTAGAATTCCAGCAAAACGTAGATACTTTTTGATGGCATGGCTGTGTTTAAGGACAAAAATGATATTTAGGAAAAGCGTTATTTCAGTGATATCTTCAAAAAAAAATTCTTCCATATTTTGGTACTCTGCATTGCTCAAAAAGGAAATGTGGCTGAAATTGCCCTATAGGGAAAAGTTTGAAAAAACCATTATTACATCTCACTATCTTACTGTTGTCTTTGAACACACATGCAAGTTAACATAGAAAGACCAAATTTAGGCGGGTTTTCGACTCTAATCCCAGTTAAGCCTGAAACTATGCTCATTGAGATCACCATCCAGCACAACATTTCCGATAGTAGAATACTTGTTCCAGCATGGAATTTTTCCTTTCTTGGTACGTTCTCCTTAGTATGGTGTGCTTGCTTAACCATTCCTGACAAATATTTTCTATCAGTGAAGTATATTTTGCAGTCAAGTGACTGGAATATTGCATTAATTCTTTGGAGGAGATCTGAACCCTAACCCTAACCAGTGCAAACACAAAGCTAGGGTTAGGGTTAGAATTCCAGCAAAACGTAGATACTTTTTGATGGCATGGCTGTGTTTAAGGACAAAAATGATATTTAGGAAAAGCGTTATTTCAGTGATATCTTCAAAAAAAAATTCTTCCATATTTTGGTACTCTGCATTGCTCAAAAAGGAAATGTGGCTGAAATTGCCCTATAGGGAAAAGTTTGAAAAAACCATTATTACATCTCACTATCTTACTGTTGTCTTTGAAAACACATGCATATTAACACAGAAAGATCAAATTTAGGCGGGTTTTCGACTCTAATCCCAGTCAAGCCTGAAACTATGCTCTTTCAGATCACCATCCAGCACAACATTTCCGATAGTAGAATTCTTGTTCCATCATGGAATTTTTCCTTTCTTGGTATGTTCTCCTTAATATGGTGTGCTTGCTTAAGCATTCCTGACAAATATTTTCTATCAGGGAAGTATATTTTGCAGTCAAGTGAGTGGAATATTGCATTAATTCTTCTTAGGAGATCTCAACCCTAACCCTAACCAGTGCAAACACAAAGCTAGGGTTAGGGTTAGAATTCCAGCAAAACGTAGATACTTTTTGATGGCATGGCTGTGTTTAAGGACAAAAATGATATTTAGGAAAAGCGTTATTTCAGTGATATCTTCAAACAAAAATTCTTCCATATTTTGGTACTCTGCATTGCTCAAAAAGGAAATGTGGCTGAAATTGCCCTATAGGGAAAAGTTTGAAAAAACCATTATTACATCTCACTATCTTACTGTTGTCTTTGAACACACATGCATGTTAACATAGAAAGACCAAATTTAGGCGGGTTTTCGACTCTAATCCCAGTTAAGCCTGAAACTATGCTCTTTGAGATCACCATCCAGCACAACATTTCCGATAGTAGAATTCTTGTTCCATCATGGAATTTTTCCTTTCTTGGTACGTTCTCCTTAGTATGGTGTGCTTGCTAAACCATTCCTGACAAATATTTTCTATCAGTGAAGTATATTTTGCAGTCAAGTGACTGGAATATTGCATTAATTCTTTGGTGGAGATCTGAACCCTAACCCTAACCAGTGCAAACACAAAGCTAGGGTTAGGGTTAGAATTCCAGCAAAACGTAGATACTTTTTGATGGCATGGCTGTGTTTAAGGACAAAAATGATATTTAGGAAAAGCGTTATTTCAGTGATATCTTCAAAAAAAAATTATTCCATATTTTGGTACTCTGCATTGCTCAAAAAGGAAATGTGGCTGAAATTGCCCTATAGGGTAAAGTTTGAAAAAACCATTATTACATCTCACTATCTTACTGTTGTCTTTGAACACACATGCATGTTAACATAGAAAGACCAAATTTAGGCGGGTTTTCGTCTCTAATCCCAGTTAAGCCTTAAACTATGCTCATTGAGATCACCATCCAGCACAACATTTCCGATACTAGAATACTTGTTCCAGCATGGAATTTTTCCTTTCTTGGTACGTTCTCCTTAGTATGGTGTGCTTGCTTAACCATTCCTGACAAATATTTTCTATCAGTGAAGAATATTTTGCAGTCAAGTGACTGGAATATTGCATTAATTCTTTGGTGGAGATCTGAACCCTAACCCTAACCAGTGCAAACACAAAGCTAGGGTTAGGGTTAGAATTCCAGCAAAACGGAGATACTTTTTGATGGCATGGCTGTGTTTAAGGACAAAAATGATATTTAGGAAAAGCGTTATTTCAGTGATATCTTCAAACAAAAATTCTTCCATATTTTGGTACTCTGCATTGCTCAAAAAGGAAATGTGGCTGAAATTGCCCTATAGGGAAAAGTTTGAAAAAACCATTATTACATCTCACTATCTTACTGTTGTCTTTGAACACACATGCATGTTAACATAGAAAGACCAAATTTAGGCGGGTTTTCGACTCTAATCCCAGTTAAGCCTGAAACTATGCTCTTTGAGATCACCATCCAGCACAACATTTCCGATAATAGAATACTTGTTCCAGCATGGAATTTTTCCTTTCTTGGTACGTTCTCCTAAGTATGGTGTGCTTGCTTAACCATTCCTGACAAATATTTTCTATCAGTGAAGTATATTTTGCAGTCAAGTGACTGGAATATTGCATTAATTCTTTGGTGGAGATCTGAACCCTAACCCTAACCAGTGCAAACACAAAGCTAGTGTTAGGGTTAGAATTCCAGCAAAACGTAGATACTTTTTGATGGCATGGCTGTGTTTAAGGACAAAAATGATATTTAGGTAAAGCGTTATTTCAGTGATATCTTCAAACAAAAATTCTTCCATATTTTGGTACTCTGCATTGCTCAAAAAGGAAATGTGGCTGAATTTGCCCTATAGGGAATAGTTTGAAAAAACCATTATTACATCTCACTATCTTACTGTTGTCTTTGAACACACATGCATGTTAACATAGAAAGACCAAATTTAGGCGGGTTTTCGTCTCTAATCCCAGTTAAGCCTTAAACTATGCTCATTGAGATCACCATCCAGCACAACATTTCCAATAATAGAATACTTGTTCCAGCATGGAATTTTTCCTTTCTTGGTACGTTCTCCTTAGTATGGTGTGCTTGCTTAACCATTCCTGACAAATATTTTCTATCAGTGAAGTATATTTTGCAGTCAAGTGACTTGAATATTGCATTAATTCTTTGGAGGAGATCTGAACCCTAACCCTAACCAGTGCAAACACAAAGCTAGGGTTAGGGTTAGAATTCCAGCAAAACGTAGATACTTTTTGATGGCATGGCTGTGTTTAAGGACAAAAATGATATTTAGGAAAAGCGTTATTTCAGTGATATCTTCAAAAAAAAATTCTTCCATATTTTGGTACTCTGCATTGCTCAAAAAGGAAATGTGGCTGAAATTGCCCTATAGGGAAAAGTTTGAAAAAACCATTATTACATCTCACTATCTTACTGTTGTCTTTGAACACACATGCATGTTAACATAGAAAGACCAAATTTAGGCGGGTTTTCGTCTCTAATCCCAGTTAAGCCTTAAACTATGCTCATTGAGATCACCATCCAGCACAACATTTCCGATAGTAGAATACTTGTTCCAGCATGGAATTTTTCCTTTCTTGGTACGTTCTCCTTAGTATGGTGTGCTTGCTTAACCATTCCTGACAAATATTTTCTATCAGTGAAGTATATTTTGCAGTCAAGTGACTGGAATATTGCATTAATTCTTTGGAGGAGATCTGAACCCTAACCCTAACCAGTGCAAACACAAAGCTAGGGTTAGGGTTAGAATTCCAGCAAAACGTAGATACTTTTTGATGGCATGGCTGTGTTTAAGGACAAAAATGATATTTAGGAAAAGCGTTATTTCAGTGATATCTTCAAAAAAAAATTCTTCCATATTTTGGTACTCTGCATTGCTCAAAAAGGAAATGTGGCTGAAATTGCCCTATAGGGAAAAGTTTGAAAAAACCATTATTACATCTCACTATCTTACTGTTGTCTTTGAAAACACATGCATATTAACACAGAAAGATCAAATTTAGGCGGGTTTTCGACTCTAATCCCAGTTAAGCCTGAAACTATGCTCTTTGAGATCACCATCCAGCACAACATTTCCGATAGTAGAATTCTTGTTCCATCATGGAATTTTTCCTTTCTTGGTATGTTCACCTTAATATGGTGTGCTTGCTTAAGCATTCCTGACAAATATTTTCTATCAGGGAAGTATATTTTGCAGTCAAGTGAGTGGAATATTGCATTAATTCTTTGGAGGAGATCTGAACCCTAACCCTAACCAGTGCAAACACAAAGCTAGGGTTAGGGTTAGAATTCCAGCAAAACATAGATACTTTTTGATGGCATGGCTGTGTTTAAGGACAAAAATGATATTTAGGAAAAGCGTTATTTCAGTGATATCTTCAAAAAAAAATTCTTCCATATTTTGGTACTCTGCATTGCTCAAAAAGGAAATGTGGCTGAAATTGCCCTATAGGGAAAAGTTTGAAAAAACCATTATTACATCTCACTATCTTACTGCTGTCTTTGAAAACACATGCATATTAACACAGAAAGATCAAATTTAGGCGGGTTTTCGACTCTAATCCCAGTTAAGCCTGAAACTATGCTCTTTGAGATCACCATCAAGCACAACATTTCCGATAGTAGAATTCTTGTTCCAGCATGGAATTTTTCCTTTCTTGGTACGTTCTCCTTAATATGGTGTGCTTGCTTAATCATTCCTGACAAATATTTTCTATCAGTGAAGTATATTTTGCAGTCAAGTGAGTGGAATATTGCATTAATTCTTCTTAGGAGATCTCAACCCTAACCCTAACCAGTGCAAACACAAAGCTAGGGTTAGGGTTAGAATTCCAGCAAAACGTAGATACTTTTTGATGGCATGGCTGTGTTTAAGGACAAAAATGATATTTAGGAAAAGCGTTATTTCAGTGATATCTTCAAACAAAAATTCTTCCATATTTTGGTACTCTGCATTGCTCAAAAAGGAAATGTGGCTGAAATTGCCCTATAGGGAAAAGTTTGAAAAAACCATTATTACATCTCACTATCTTACTGTTGTCTTTGAACACACATGCATGTTAACATAGAAAGACCAAATTTAGGCGGGTTTTCGACTCTAATCCCAGTTAAGCCTGAAACTATGCTCTTTGAGATCACCATCCAGCACAACATTTCCGATAGTAGAATTCTTGTTCCATCATGGAATTTTTCCTTTCTTGGTACGTTCTCCTTAGTATGGTGTGCTTGCTAAACCATTCCTGACAAATATTTTCTATCAGTGAAGTATATTTTGCAGTCAAGTGACTGGAATATTGCATTAATTCTTTGGTGGAGATCTGAACCCTAACCCTAACCAGTGCAAACACAAAGCTAGGGTTAGGGTTAGAATTCCAGCAAAACGTAGATACTTTTTGATGGCATGGCTGTGTTTAAGGACAAAAATGATATTTAGGAAAAGCGTTATTTCAGTGATATCTTCAAACAAAAATTCTTCCATATTTTGGTACTCTGCATTGCTCAAAAAGGAAATGTGGCTGAAATTGCCCTATAGGGAAAAGTTTGAAAAAACCATTATTACATCTCACTATCTTACTGTTGTCTTTGAACACACATGCATGTTAACATAGAAAGACCAAATTTAGGCGGGTTTTCGTCTCTAATCCCAGTTAAGCCTTAAACTATGCTCATTGAGAACACCATCCAGCACAACATTTCCGATACTAGAATACTTGTTCCAGCATGGAATTTTTCCTTTCTTGGTACGTTCTCCTTAGTATGGTGTGCTTGCTTAACCATTCCTGACAAATATTTTCTATCAGTGAAGAATATTTTGCAGTCAAGTGACTGGAATATTGCATTAATTCTTTGGTGGAGATCTGAACCCTAACCCTAACCAGTGCAAACACAAAACTAGGGTTAGGGTTAGAATTCCAGCAAAACGTAGATACTTTTTGATGGCATGGCTGTGTTTAAGGACAAAAATGATATTTAGGAAAAGCGTTATTTCAGTGATATCTTCAAACAAAAATTCTTCCATATTTTGGTACTCTGCATTGCTCAAAAAGGAAATGTGGCTGAAATTGCCCTATAGGGAAAAGTTTGAAAAAACCATTATTACATCTCACTATCTTACTGTTGTCTTTGAACACACATGCATGTTAACATAGAAAGACCAAATTTAGGCGGGTTTTCGACTCTAATCCCAGTTAAGCCTGAAACTATGCTCTTTGAGATCACCATCCAGCACAACATTTCCGATAGTAGAATACTTGTTCCAGTATGGAATTTTTCCTTTCTTGGTACGTTCTCCTTAGTATGGTGTGCTTGCTAAACCATTCCTGACAAATATTTTCTATCAGTGAAGTATATTTTGCAGTCAAGTGACTGGAATATTGCATTAATTCTTTGGTGGAGATCTGAACCCTAACCCTAACCAGTGCAAACACAAAGCTAGGGTTAGGGTTAGAATTCCAGCAAAACGTAGATACTTTTTGATGGCATGGCTGTGTTTAAGGACAAAAATGATATTTAGGAAAAGCGTTATTTCAGTGATATCTTCAAAAAAAAATTATTCCATATTTTGGTACTCTGCATTGCTCAAAAAGGAAATGTGGCTGAAATTGCCCTATAGGGAAAAGTTTGAAAAAACCATTATTACATCTCACTATCTTACTGTTGTCTTTGAACACACATGCATGTTAACATAGAAAGACCAAATTTAGGCGGGTTTTCGTCTCTAATCCCAGTTAAGCCTTAAACTATGCTCATTGAGATCACCATCCAGCACAACATTTCCGATACTAGAATACTTGTTCCAGCATGGAATTTTTCCTTTCTTGGTACGTTCTCCTTAGTATGGTGTGCTTGCTTAACCATTCCTGACAAATATTTTCTATCAGTGAAGAATATTTTGCAGTCAAGTGACTGGAATATTGCATTAATTCTTTGGTGGAGATCTGAACCCTAACCCTAACCAGTGCAAACACAAAGCTAGGGTTAGGGTTAGAATTCCAGCAAAACGAAGATACTTTTTGATGGCATGGCTGTGTTTAAGGACAAAAATGATATTTAGGAAAAGCGTTATTTCAGTGATATCTTCAAACAAAAATTCTTCCATATTTTGGTACTCTGCATTGCTCAAAAAGGAAATGTGGCTGAAATTGCCCTATAGGGAAAAGTTTGAAAAAACCATTATTACATCTCACTATCTTACTGTTGTCTTTGAACACACATGCATGTTAACATAGAAAGACCAAATTTAGGCGGGTTTTCGACTCTAATCCCAGTTAAGCCTGAAACTATGCTCTTTGAGATCACCATCCAGCACAACATTTCCGATAATAGAATACTTGTTCCAGCATGGAATTTTTCCTTTCTTGGTACGTTCTCCTAAGTATGGTGTGCTTGCTTAACCATTCCTGACAAATATTTTCTATCAGTGAAGTATATTTTGCAGTCAAGTGACTGGAATATTGCATTAATTCTTTGGTGGAGATCTGAACCCTAACCCTAACCAGTGCAAACACAAAGCTAGGGTTAGGGTTAGAATTCCAGCAAAACGTAGATACTTTTTGATGGCATGGCTGTGTTTAAGGACAAAAATGATATTTAGGAAAAGCGTTATTTCAGTGATATCTTCAAACAAAAATTCTTCCATATTTTGGTACTCTGCATTGCTCAAAAAGGAAATGTGGCTGAAATTGCCCTATAGGGAAAAGTTTGAAAAAACCATTATTTCATCTCACTATCTTACTGTTGTCTTTGAAAACATATGCATATTAACACAGAAAGACCAAATTTAGGCGGGTTTTCGACTCTAATCCCAGTTAAGCCTGAAAAAATGCTCTTTGAGATCACCATCCAGCACAACATTTCCGATAGTAGAATTCTTGTTCCATCATGGAATTTTTCCTTTCTTGGTATGTTCTCCTTAATATGGTGTGCTTGCTTAAGCATTCCTGACAAATATTTTCTATCAGGGAAGTATATTTTGCAGTCAAGTGAGTGGAATATTGCATTAATTCTTTGGAGGAGATCTGAACCCTAACCCTAACCAGTGCAAACACAAACCTAGGGTTAGGGTTAGAACTCCAGCAAAACGTAGATACTTTTTGATGGCATGGCTGTGTTTTACGACAGAAATGATATTTAGGAAAAGCGTTATTTCAGTGATATCTTCAAAAAAAAATTCTTCCATATTTTGGTACTCTGCATTGCTCAACAAGGAAATGTTGCTGAAATTGCCCTAAAGGGAAAAGTTTGAAAAAACTATTATTAGATCTCACTATCTTACTGTTGTCTTTGAACACACATGCATATTAACACAGAAAGACCAAATTTAGGCGGGTTTTCGTCTCTAATCCCAGTTAAGCCTTAAACTATGCTCATTGAGATCACCATCCAGCACAACATTTCCGATAATAGAATACTTGTTCCAGCATGGAATTTTTCCTTTCTTGGTACGTTCTCCTTAGTATGGTGTGCTTGCTTAACCATTCCTGACAAATATTTTCTATCAGTGAAGTATATTTTGCAGTCAAGTTACTGGAATATTGCATTAATTCTTTGGAGGAGATCTGAACCCTAACCCTAACCAGTGCAAACACAAACCTAGGGTTAGGGTTAGAACTCCAGCAAAACGTAGATACTTTTTGATGGCATGGCTGTGTTTTAGGACAGAAATGATATTTAGGAAAAGCGTTATTTCAGTGATATCTTCAAAAAAAAAATTATTCCATATTTTGGTACTCTGCATTGCTCAAAAAGGAAATGTGGCTGAAATTGCGCTATAGGGAAAAGTTTGAAAAAACCATTATTACATCTCACTATCTTACTGTTGTCTTTGAAAACACATGCATATTAACACAGAAAGACCAAATTTAGGCGGGTTTTCGACTCTAATCCCAGTTAAGCCTGAAACTATGCGCTTTGAGATCAACATCCAGCACAACATTTCCGATAGTAGAATTCTTGTTCCAGCATGGAATTTTTCCTTTCTTGGTACGTTCTCCTTAGTATGGTGTGCTTGCTTAACCATTCCTGACAAATATTTTCTATCAGTGAAGTATATTTTGCAGTCAAGTGACTTGAATATTGCATTAATTCTTTGGAGGAGATCTGAACCCTAACCCTAACCAGTGCAAACACAAAGCTAGGGTTAGGGTTAGAATTCCAGCAAAACGTAGATACTTTTTGATGGCATGGCTGTGTTTAAGGACAAAAATGATATTTAGGAAAAGCGTTATTTCAGTGATATCTTCAAAAAAAAATTCTTCCATATTTTGGTACTCTGCATTGCTCAAAAAGGAAATGTGGCTGAAATTGCCCTATAGGGAAAAGTTTGAAAAAACCATTATTACATCTCACTATCTTACTGTTGTCTTTGAACACACATGCAAGTTAACATAGAAAGACCAAATTTAGGCGGGTTTTCGACTCTAATCCCAGTTAAGCCTGAAACTATGCTCATTGAGATCACCATCCAGCACAACATTTCCGATAGTAGAATACTTGTTCCAGCATGGAATTTTTCCTTTCTTGGTACGTTCTCCTTAGTATGGTGTGCTTGCTTAACCATTCCTGACAAATATTTTCTATCAGTGAAGTATATTTTGCAGTCAAGTGACTGGAATATTGCATTAATTCTTTGGAGGAGATCTGAACCCTAACCCTAACCAGTGCAAACACAAAGCTAGGGTTAGGGTTAGAATTCCAGCAAAACGTAGATACTTTTTGATGGCATGGCTGTGTTTAAGGACAAAAATGATATTTAGGAAAAGCGTTATTTCAGTGATATCTTCAAAAAAAAATTCTTCCATATTTTGGTACTCTGCATTGCTCAAAAAGGAAATGTGGCTGAAATTGCCCTATAGGGAAAAGTTTGAAAAAACCATTATTACATCTCACTATCTTACTGTTGTCTTTGAAAACACATGCATATTAACACAGAAAGATCAAATTTAGGCGGGTTTTCGACTCTAATCCCAGTTAAGCCTGAAACTATGCTCTTTGAGATCACCATCCAGCACAACATTTCCGATAGTAGAATTCTTGTTCCATCATGGAATTTTTCCTTTCTTGGTATGTTCTCCTTAATATGGTGTGCTTGCTTAAGCATTCCTGACAAATATTTTCTATCAGGGAAGTATATTTTGCAGTCAAGTGAGTGGAATATTGCATTAATTCTTTGGAGGAGATCTGAACCCTAACCCTAACCAGTGCAAACACAAAGCTAGGGTTAGGGTTAGAATTCCAGCAAAACATAGATACTTTTTGATGGCATGGCTGTGTTTAAGGACAAAAATGATATTTAGGAAAAGCGTTATTTCAGTGATATCTTCAAAAAAAAATTCTTCCATATTTTGGTACTCTGCATTGCTCAAAAAGGAAATGTGGCTGAAATTGCCCTATAGGGAAAAGTTTGAAAAAACCATTATTACATCTCACTATCTTACTGTTGTCTTTGAAAACACATGCATATTAACACAGAAAGATCAAATTTAGGCGGGTTTTCGACTCTAATCCCAGTTAAGCCTGAAACTATGCTCTTTGAGATCACCATCCAGCACAACATTTCCGATAGTAGAATTCTTGTTCCAGCATGGAATTTTTCCTTTCTTGGTACGTTCTCCTTAATATGGTGTGCTTGCTTAATCATTCCTGACAAATATTTTCTATCAGTGAAGTATATTTTGCAGTCAAGTGAGTGGAATATTGCATTAATTCTTCTTAGGAGATCTCAACCCTAACCCTAACCAGTGCAAACACAAAGCTAGGGTTAGGGTTAGAATTCCAGCAAAACGTAGATACTTTTTGATGGCATGGCTGTGTTTAAGGACAAAAATGATATTTAGGAAAAGCGTTATTTCAGTGATATCTTCAAACAAAAATTCTTCCATATTTTGGTACTCTGCATTGCTCAAAAAGGAAATGTGGCTGAAATTGCCCTATAGGGAAAAGTTTGAAAAAACCATTATTACATCTCACTATCTTACTGTTGTCTTTGAACACACATGCATGTTAACATAGAAAGACCAAATTTAGGCGGGTTTTCGACTCTAATCCCAGTTAAGCCTGAAACTATGCTCTTTGAGATCACCATCCAGCACAACATTTCCGATAGTAGAATTCTTGTTCCATCATGGAATTTTTCCTTTCTTGGTACGTTCTCCTTAGTATGGTGTGCTTGCTAAACCATTCCTGACAAATATTTTCTATCAGTGAAGTATATTTTGCAGTCAAGTGACTGGAATATTGCATTAATTCTTTGGTGGAGATCTGAACCCTAACCCTAACCAGTGCAAACACAAAGCTAGGGTTAGGGTTAGAATTCCAGCAAAACGTAGATACTTTTTGATGGCATGGCTGTGTTTAAGGACAAAAATGATATTTAGGAAAAGCGTTATTTCAGTGATATCTTCAAAAAAAAATTATTCCATATTTTGGTACTCTGCATTGCTCAAAAAGGAAATGTGGCTGAAATTGCCCTATAGGGAAAAGTTTGAAAAAACCATTATTACATCTCACTATCTTACTGTTGTCTTTGAACACACATGCATGTTAACATAGAAAGACCAAATTTAGGCGGGTTTTCGTCTCTAATCCCAGTTAAGCCTTAAACTATGCTCATTGAGATCACCATCCAGCACAACATTTCCGATACTAGAATACTTGTTCCAGCATGGAATTTTTCCTTTCTTGGTACGTTCTCCTTAGTATGGTGTGCTTGCTTAACCATTCCTGACAAATATTTTCTATCAGTGAAGAATATTTTGCAGTCAAGTGACTGGAATATTGCATTAATTCTTTGGTGGAGATCTGAACCCTAACCTTAACCAGTGCAAACACAAAGCTAGGGTTAGGGTTAGAATTCCAGCAAAACGGAGATACTTTTTGATGGCATGGCTGTGTTTAAGGACAAAAATGATATTTAGGTAAAGCGTTATTTCAGTGATATCTTCAAACAAAAATTCTTCCATATTTTGGTACTCTGCATTGCTCAAAAAGGAAATGTGGCTGAATTTGCCCTATAGGGAATAGTTTGAAAAAACCATTATTACATCTCACTATCTTACTGTTGTCTTTGAACACACATGCATGTTAACATAGAAAGACCAAATTTAGGCGGGTTTTCGTCTCTAATCCCAGTTAAGCCTTAAACTATGCTCATTGAGATCACCATCCAGCACAACATTTCCAATAATAGAATACTTGTTCCAGCATGGAATTTTTCCTTTCTTGGTACGTTCTCCTTAGTATGGTGTGCTTGCTTAACCATTCCTGACAAATATTTTCTATCAGTGAAGTATATTTTGCAGTCAAGTGACTTGAATATTGCATTAATTCTTTGGAGGAGATCTGAACCCTAACCCTAACCAGTGCAAACACAAAGCTAGGGTTAGGGTTAGAATTCCAGCAAAACGTAGATACTTTTTGATGGCATGGCTGTGTTTAAGGACAAAAATGATATTTAGGAAAAGCGTTATTTCAGTGATATCTTCAAAAAAAAATTCTTCCATATTTTGGTACTCTGCATTGCTCAAAAAGGAAATGTGGCTGAAATTGCCCTATAGGGAAAAGTTTGAAAAAACCATTATTACATCTCACTATCTTACTGTTGTCTTTGAACACACATGCAAGTTAACATAGAAAGACCAAATTTAGGCGGGTTTTCGACTCTAATCCCAGTTAAGCCTGAAACTATGCTCTTTGAGATCACCATCCAGCACAACATTTCCGATAGTAGAATTCTTGTTCCATCATGGAATTTTTCCTTTCTTGGTACGTTCTCCTTAATATGGTGTGCTTGCTTAATCATTCCTGACAAATATTTTCTATCAGTGAAGTATATTTTGCAGTCAAGTGAGTGGAATATTGCATTAATTCTTCTTAGGAGATCTCAACCCTAACCCTAACCAGTGCAAACACAAAGCTAGGGTTAGGGTTAGAATTCCAGCAAAACGTAGATACTTTTTGATGGCATGGCTGTGTTTAAGGACAAAAATGATATTTAGGAAAAGCGTTATTTCAGTGATATCTTCAAACAAAAATTCTTCCATATTTTGGTACTCTGCATTGCTCAAAAAGGAAATGTGGCTGAAATTGCCCTATAGGGAAAAGTTTGAAAAAACCATTATTACATCTCACTATCTTACTGTTGTCTTTGAGCACACATGCATGTTAACATAGAAAGACCAAATTTAGGCGGGTTTTCGACTCTAATCCCAGTTAAGCCTGAAACTATGCTCTTTGAGATCACCATCCAGCACAACATTTCCAATAATAGAATACTTGTTCCAGCATGGAATTTTTCCTTTCTTGGTACGTTCTCCTTAGTATGGTGTGCTTGCTTAACCATTCCTGACAAATATTTTCTATCAGTGAAGTATATTTTGCAGTCAAGTGACTTGAATATTGCATTAATTCTTTGGAGGAGATCTGAACCCTAACCCTAACCAGTGCAAACACAAAGCTAGGGTTAGGGTTAGAATTCCAGCAAAACGTAGATACTTTTTGATGGCATGGCTGTGTTTAAGGACAAAAATGATATTTAGGAAAAGCGTTATTTCAGTGATATCTTCAAAAAAAAATTCTTCCATATTTTGGTACTCTGCATTGCTCAAAAAGGAAATGTGGCTGAAATTGCCCTATAGGGAAAAGTTTGAAAAAACCATTATTACATCTCACTATCTTACTGTTGTCTTTGAACACACATGCAAGTTAACATAGAAAGACCAAATTTAGGCGGGTTTTCGACTCTAATCCCAGTTAAGCCTGAAACTATGCTCATTGAGATCACCATCCAGCACAACATTTCCGATAGTAGAATACTTGTTCCAGCATGGAATTTTTCCTTTCTTGGTACGTTCTCCTTAGTATGGTGTGCTTGCTTAACCATTCCTGACAAATATTTTCTATCAGTGAAGTATATTTTGCAGTCAAGTGACTGGAATATTGCATTAATTCTTTGGAGGAGATCTGAACCCTAACCCTAACCAGTGCAAACACAAAGCTAGGGTTAGGGTTAGAATTCCAGCAAAACGTAGATACTTTTTGATGGCATGGCTGTGTTTAAGGACAAAAATGATATTTAGGAAAAGCGTTATTTCAGTGATATCTTCAAAAAAAAATTCTTCCATATTTTGGTACTCTGCATTGCTCAAAAAGGAAATGTGGCTGAAATTGCCCTATAGGGAAAAGTTTGAAAAAACCATTATTACATCTCACTATCTTACTGTTGTCTTTGAAAACACATGCATATTAACACAGAAAGATCAAATTTAGGCGGGTTTTCGACTCTAATCCCAGTTAAGCCTGAAACTATGCTCTTTCAGATCACCATCCAGCACAACATTTCCGATAGTAGAATTCTTGTTCCATCATGGAATTTTTCCTTTCTTGGTACGTTCTCCTTAATATGGTGTGCTTGCTTAATCATTCCTGACAAATATTTTCTATCAGTGAAGTATATTTTGCAGTCAAGTGAGTGGAATATTGCATTAATTCTTCTTAGGAGATCTCAACCCTAACCCTAACCAGTGCAAACACAAAGCTAGGGTTAGGGTTAGAATTCCAGCAAAACGTAGATACTTTTTGATGGCATGGCTGTGTTTAAGGACAAAAATGATATTTAGGAAAAGCGTTATTTCAGTAATATCTTCAAACAAAAATTCTTCCATATTTTGGTACTCTGCATTGCTCAAAAAGGAAATGTGGCTGAAATTGCCCTATAGGGAAAAGTTTGAAAAAACCATTATTACATCTCACTATCTTACTGTTGTCTTTGAACACACATGCATGTTAACATAGAAAGACCAAATTTAGGCGGGTTTTCGTCTCTAATCCCAGTTAAGCCTTAAACTATGCTCATTGAGATCACCATCCAGCACAACATTTCCGATACTAGAATACTTGTTCCAGCATGGAATTTTTCCTTTCTTGGTACGTTCTCCTTAGTATGGTGTGCTTGCTTAACCATTCCTGACAAATATTTTCTATCAGTGAAGAATATTTTGCAGTCAAGTGACTGGAATATTGCATTAATTCTTTGGTGGAGATCTGAACCCTAACCTTAACCAGTGCAAACACAAAGCTAGGGTTAGGGTTAGAATTCCAGCAAAACGGAGATACTTTTTGATGGCATGGCTGTGTTTAAGGACAAAAATGATATTTAGGAAAAGCGTTATTTCAGTGATATCTTCAAACAAAAATTCTTCCATATTTTGGTACTCTGCATTGCTCAAAAAGGAAATGTGGCTGAAATTGCCCTATAGGGAAAAGTTTGAAAAAACCATTATTACATCTCACTATCTTACTGTTGTCTTTGAACACACATGCATGTTAACATAGAAAGACCAAATTTAGGCGGGTTTTCGACTCTAATCCCAGTTAAGCCTGAAACTATGCTCTTTGAGATCACCATCCAGCACAACATTTCCGATAATAGAATACTTGTTCCAGCATGGAATTTTTCCTTTCTTGGTACGTTCTCCTAAGTATGGTGTGCTTGCTTAACCATTCCTGACAAATATTTTCTATCAGTGAAGTATATTTTGCAGTCAAGTGACTGGAATATTGCATTAATTCTTTGGTGGAGATCTGAACCCTAACCCTAACCAGTGCAAACACAAAGCTAGTGTTAGGGTTAGAATTCCAGCAAAACGTAGATACTTTTTGATGGCATGGCTGTGTTTAAGGACAAAAATGATATTTAGGTAAAGCGTTATTTCAGTGATATCTTCAAACAAAAATTCTTCCATATTTTGGTACTCTGCATTGCTCAAAAAGGAAATGTGGCTGAATTTGCCCTATAGGGAATAGTTTGAAAAAACCATTATTACATCTCACTATCTTACTGTTGTCTTTGAACACACATGCATGTTAACATAGAAAGACCAAATTTAGGCGGGTTTTCGTCTCTAATCCCAGTTAAGCCTTAAACTATGCTCATTGAGATCATCCAGCACAACATTTCCAATAATAGAATACTTGTTCCAGCATGGAATTTTTCCTTTCTTGGTACGTTCTCCTTAGTATGGTGTGCTTGCTTAACCATTCCTGACAAATATTTTCTATCAGTGAAGTATATTTTGCAGTCAAGTGACTTGAATATTGCATTAATTCTTTGGAGGAGATCTGAACCCTAACCCTAACCAGTGCAAACACAAAGCTAGGGTTAGGGTTAGAATTCCAGCAAAACGTAGATACTTTTTGATGGCATGGCTGTGTTTAAGGACAAAAATGATATTTAGGAAAAGCGTTATTTCAGTGATATCTTCAAAAAAAAATTCTTCCATATTTTGGTACTCTGCATTGCTCAAAAAGGAAATGTGGCTGAAATTGCCCTATAGGGAAAAGTTTGAAAAAACCATTATTACATCTCACTATCTTACTGTTGTCTTTGAACACACATGCAAGTTAACATAGAAAGACCAAATTTAGGCGGGTTTTCGACTCTAATCCCAGTTAAGCCTGAAACTATGCTCATTGAGATCACCATCCAGCACAACATTTCCGATAGTAGAATACTTGTTCCAGCATGGAATTTTTCCTTTCTTGGTACGTTCTCCTTAGTATGGTGTGCTTGCTTAACCATTCCTGACAAATATTTTCTATCAGTGAAGTATATTTTGCAGTCAAGTGACTGGAATATTGCATTAATTCTTTGGAGGAGATCTGAACCCTAACCCTAACCAGTGCAAACACAAAGCTAGGGTTAGGGTTAGAATTCCAGCAAAACGTAGATACTTTTTGATGGCATGGCTGTGTTTAAGGACAAAAATGATA
This sequence comes from Lepisosteus oculatus, assembly GCF_040954835.1. NCBI lineage: Eukaryota > Metazoa > Chordata > Actinopteri > Semionotiformes > Lepisosteidae > Lepisosteus > Lepisosteus oculatus. The sequence continues at coordinate 27,523,007 of NC_090706.1, forward strand.
TTTAGGAAAAGCGTTATTTCAGTGATATCTTCAAAAAAAAATTCTTCCATATTTTGGTACTCTGCATTGCTCAAAAAGGAAATGTGGCTGAAATTGCCCTATAGGGAAAAGTTTGAAAAAACCATTATTACATCTCACTATCTTACTGTTGTCTTTGAAAACACATGCATATTAACACAGAAAGATCAAATTTAGGCGGGTTTTCGACTCTAATCCCAGTTAAGCCTGAAACTATGCTCTTTGAGATCACCATCCAGCACAACATTTCCGATAGTAGAATTCTTATTCCATCATGGAATTTTTCCTTTCTTGGTATGTTCTCCTTAATATGGTGTGCTTGCTTAAGCATTCCTGACAAATATTTTCTATCAGGGAAGTATATTTTGCAGTCAAGTGAGTGGAATATTGCATTAATTCTTTGGAGGAGATCTGAACCCTAACCCTAACCAGTGCAAACACAAAGCTAGGGTTAGGGTTAGAATTCCAGCAAAACATAGATACTTTTTGATGGCATGGCTGTGTTTAAGGACAAAAATGATATTTAGGAAAAGCGTTATTTCAGTGATATCTTCAAAAAAAAATTCTTCCATATTTTGGTACTCTGCATTGCTCAAAAAGGAAATGTGGCTGAAATTGCCCTATAGGGAAAAGTTTGAAAAAACCATTATTACATCTCACTATCTTACTGTTGTCTTTGAAAACACATGCATATTAACACAGAAAGATCAAATTTAGGCGGGTTTTCGACTCTAATCCCAGTTAAGCCTGAAACTATGCTCTTTGAGATCACCATCAAGCACAACATTTCCGATAGTAAAATTCTTGTTCCAGCATGGAATTTTTCCTTTCTTGGTACGTTCTCCTTAATATGGTGTGCTTGCTTAATCATTCCTGACAAATATTTTCTATCAGTGAAGTATATTTTGCAGTCAAGTGAGTGGAATATTGCATTAATTCTTCTTAGGAGATCTCAACCCTAACCCTAACCAGTGCAAACACAAAGCTAGGGTTAGGGTTAGAATTCCAGCAAAACGTAGATACTTTTTGATGGCATGGCTGTGTTTAAGGACAAAAATGATATTTAGGAAAAGCGTTATTTCAGTGATATCTTCAAACAAAAATTCTTCCATATTTTGGTACTCTGCATTGCTCAAAAAGGAAATGTGGCTGAAATTGCCCTATAGGGAAAAGTTTGAAAAAACCATTATTACATCTCACTATCTTACTGTTGTCTTTGAACACACATGCATGTTAACATAGAAAGACCAAATTTAGGCGGGTTTTCGACTCTAATCCCAGTTAAGCCTGAAACTATGCTCTTTGAGATCACCATCCAGCACAACATTTCCGATAGTAGAATTCTTGTTCCATCATGGAATTTTTCCTTTCTTGGTACGTTCTCCTTAGTATGGTGTGCTTGCTAAACCATTCCTGACAAATATTTTCTATCAGTGAAGTATATTTTGCAGTCAAGTGACTGGAATATTGCATTAATTCTTTGGTGGAGATCTGAACCCTAACCCTAACCAGTGCAAACACAAAGCTAGGGTTAGGGTTAGAATTCCAGCAAAACGTAGATACTTTTTGATGGCATGGCTGTGTTTAAGGACAAAAATGATATTTAGGAAAAGCGTTATTTCAGTGATATCTTCAAACAAAAATTCTTCCATATTTTGGTACTCTGCATTGCTCAAAAAGGAAATGTGGCTGAAATTGCCCTATAGGGAAAAGTTTGAAAAAACCATTATTACATCTCACTATCTTACTGTTGTCTTTGAACACACATGCATGTTAACATAGAAAGACCAAATTTAGGCGGGTTTTCGTCTCTAATCCCAGTTAAGCCTTAAACTATGCTCATTGAGAACACCATCCAGCACAACATTTCCGATACTAGAATACTTGTTCCAGCATGGAATTTTTCCTTTCTTGGTACGTTCTCCTTAGTATGGTGTGCTTGCTTAACCATTCCTGACAAATATTTTCTATCAGTGAAGAATATTTTGCAGTCAAGTGACTGGAATATTGCATTAATTCTTTGGTGGAGATCTGAACCCTAACCCTAACCAGTGCAAACACAAAGCTAGGGTTAGGGTTAGAATTCCAGCAAAACGTAGATACTTTTTGATGGCATGGCTGTGTTTAAGGACAAAAATGATATTTAGGAAAAGCGTTATTTCAGTGATATCTTCAAACAAAAATTCTTCCATATTTTGGTACTCTGCATTGCTCAAAAAGGAAATGTGGCTGAAATTGCCCTATAGGGAAAAGTTTGAAAAAACCATTATTACATCTCACTATCTTACTGTTGTCTTTGAACACACATGCATGTTAACATAGAAAGACCAAATTTAGGCGGGTTTTCGACTCTAATCCCAGTTAAGCCTGAAACTATGCTCTTTGAGATCACCATCCAGCACAACATTTCCGATAGTAGAATACTTGTTCCAGTATGGAATTTTTCCTTTCTTGGTACGTTCTCCTTAGTATGGTGTGCTTGCTAAACCATTCCTGACAAATATTTTCTATCAGTGAAGTATATTTTGCAGTCAAGTGACTGGAATATTGCATTAATTCTTTGGTGGAGATCTGAACCCTAACCCTAACCAGTGCAAACACAAAGCTAGGGTTAGGGTTAGAATTCCAGCAAAACGTAGATACTTTTTGATGGCATGGCTGTGTTTAAGGACAAAAATGATATTTAGGAAAAGCGTTATTTCAGTGATATCTTCAAAAAAAAATTATTCCATATTTTGGTACTCTGCATTGCTCAAAAAGGAAATGTGGCTGAAATTGCCCTATAGGGAAAAGTTTGAAAAAACCATTATTACATCTCACTATCTTACTGTTGTCTTTGAACACACATGCATGTTAACATAGAAAGACCAAATTTAGGCGGGTTTTCGTCTCTAATCCCAGTTAAGCCTTAAACTATGCTCATTGAGATCACCATCCAGCACAACATTTCCGATACTAGAATATTTGTTCCAGCATGGAATTTTTCCTTTCTTGGTACGTTCTCCTTAGTATGGTGTGCTTGCTTAACCATTCCTGACAAATATTTTCTATCAGTGAAGAATATTTTGCAGTCAAGTGACTGGAATATTGCATTAATTCTTTGGTGGAGATCTGAACCCTAACCCTAACCAGTGCAAACACAAAGCTAGGGTTAGGGTTAGAATTCCAGCAAAACGTAGATACTTTTTGATGGCATGGCTGTGTTTAAGGACAAAAATGATATTTAGGAAAAGCGTTATTTCAGTGATATCTTCAAACAAAAATTCTTCCATATTTTGGTACTCTGCATTGCTCAAAAAGGAAATGTGGCTGAAATTGCCCTATAGGGAAAAGTTTGAAAAAACCATTATTACATCTCACTATCTTACTGTTGTCTTTGAACACACATGCATGTTAACATAGAAAGACCAAATTTAGGCGGGTTTTCGACTCTAATCCCAGTTAAGCCTGAAACTATGCTCTTTGAGATCACCATCCAGCACAACATTTCCGATAATAGAATACTTGTTCCAGCATGGAATTTTTCCTTTCTTGGTACGTTCTCCTAAGTATGGTGTGCTTGCTTAACCATTCCTGACAAATATTTTCTATCAGTGAAGTATATTTTGCAGTCAAGTGACTGGAATATTGCATTAATTCTTTGGTGGAGATCTGAACCCTAACCCTAACCAGTGCAAACACAAACCTAGGTTTAGGGTTAGAACTCCAGCAAAACGTAGATACTTTTTGATGGCATGGCTGTGTTTTAGGACAGAAATGATATTTAGGAAAAGCGTTATTTCAGTGATATCTTCAAAAAAAAAATTCTTCCATATTTTGGTACTCTGCATTGCTCAAAAAGGAAATGTGGCTGAAATTTTGCTATAGGGAAAAGTTTGAAAAAACCATTATTACATCTCACTATCTTACTGTTGTCTTTGAAAACACATGCATATTAACACAGAAAGACCAAATTTAAGCGGGTTTTCGACTCTAATCCCAGTTAAGCCTGAAACTATGCTCTTTGAGATCACCATCCAGCACAACATTTCCGATAGTAGAATTCTTGTTCCATCATGGAATTTTTCCTTTCTTGGTATGTTCTTCTTAATATGGTGTGCTTGCTTAAGCATTCCTGACAAATATTTTCTATCAGGGAAGTATATTTTGCAGTCAAGTGAGTGGAATATTGCATTAATTCTTTGGAGGAGATCTGAACCCTAACCCTAACCAGTGCAAACACAAACCTAGGGTTAGGGTTAGAACTCCAGCAAAACGTAGATACTTTTTGATGGCATGGCTGTGTTTTAGGACAGAAATGATATTTAGGAAAAGCGTTATTTCAGTGATATCTTCAAAAAAAAATTCTTCCATATTTTGGTACTCTGCATTGCTCAAAAAGGAAATGTTGCTGAAATTGCCCTAAAGGAAAATGTTTGAAAAAACTATTATTAGATCCCACTATCTTACTGTTGTCTTTGAACACACATGCATATTAACACAGAAATACCAAATTTAGGCGGGTTTTCAACTCTAATCCCAGTTAAGCCTTAAACTATGCTCATTGAGATCAACATCCAGCACAACATTTCCGATAGTAGAATACTTGTTCCAGCATGGAATTTTTCCTTTCTTGGTACGTTCTCCTTAGTATGGTGTGCTTGCTTAACCATTCCTGACAAATATTTTCTATCAGTGAAGTATATTTTGCAGTCAAGTGACTGGAATATTGCATTAATTCTTTGGTGGAGATCTGAACCCTAACCCTAACCAGTGCAAACACAAAGCTAGGGTTAGGGTTAGAATTCCAGCAAAACGTAGATACTTTTTGATGGCATGGCTGTGTTTAAGGACAAAAATGATATTTAGGAAAAGCGTTATTTCAGTGATATCTTCAAACAAAAATTCTTCCATATTTTGGTACTCTGCATTGCTCAAAAAGGAAATGTGGCTGAAATTGCCCTATAGGGAAAAGTTTGAAAAAACCATTATTTCATCTCACTATCTTACTGTTGTCGATGAAAACACATGCATATTAACACAGAAAGACAAAATTTAGGCGGGTTTTCGACTCTAATCCCAGTTAAGCCTGAAACTATGCTCTTTGAGATCACCATCCAGCACAACATTTCCGATAGTAGAATTCTTGTTCCATCATGGAATTTTTCCTTTCTTGGTATGTTCTCCTTAATATGGTGTGCTTGCTTAAGCATTCCTGACAAATATTTTCTATCAGGGAAGCATATTTTGCAGTCAAGTGAGTGGAATATTGCATTAATTCTTTGGAGGAGATCTGAACCCTAACCCTAACCAGTGCAAACACAAACCTAGGGTTAGGGTTAGAACTCCAGCAAAACGTAGATACTTTTTGATGGCATGGCTGTGTTTTACGACAGAAATGATATTTAGGAAAAGCGTTATTTCAGTGATATCTTCAAAAAAAAATTCTTCCATATTTTGGTACTCTGCATTGCTCAAAAAGGAAATGTTGCTGAAATTGCCCTAAAGGGAAAAGTTTGAAAAAACTATTATTAGATCTCACTATCTTACTGTTGTCTTTGAACACACATGCATATTAACACAGAAAGACCAAATTTAGGCGGGTTTTCGTCTCTAATCCCAGTTAAGCCTTAAACTATGCTCATTGAGATCACCATCCAGCACAACATTTCCGATAATAGAATACTTGTTCCAGCATGGAATTTTTCCTTTCTTGGTACGTTCTACTTAGTATGGTGTGCTTGCTTAACCATTCCTGACAAATATTTTCTATCAGTGAAGTATATTTTGCAGTCAAGTGAGTGGAATATTGCATTAATTCTTTGGAGGAGATCTGAACCCTAACCCTAACCAGTGCAAACACAAACCTAGGGTTAGGGTTAGAACTCCAGCAAAACGTAGATACTTTTTGATGGCATGGCTGTGTTTTAGGACAGAAATGATATTTAGGAAAAGCGTTATTTCAGTGATATCTTCAAAAAAAAATTATTCCATATTTTGGTACTCTGCATTGCTCAAAAAGGAAATGTGGCTGAAATTGCGCTATAGGGAAAAGTTTGAAAAAACCATTATTACATCTCACTATCTTACTGTTGTCTTTGAAAACACATGCATATTAACACAGAAAGACCAAATTTAGGCGGGTTTTCGACTCTAATCCCAGTTAAGCCTGAAACTATGCGCTTTGAGATCACCATCCAGCACAACATTTCCGATAGTAGAATTCTTGTTCCATCATGGAATTTTTCCTTTCTTGGTATGTTCTTCTTAATATGGTGTGCTTGCTTAAGCATTCCTGACAAATATTTTCTATCAGGGAAGTATATTTTGCAGTCAAGTGAGTGGAATATTGCATTAATTCTTTGGAGGAGATCTGAACCCTAACCCTAACCAGTGCAAACACAAACCTAGGGTTAGGGTTAGAACTCCAGCAAAACGTAGATACTTTTTGATGGCATGGCTGTGTTTTAGGACAGAAATGATATTTAGGAAAAGCGTTATTTCAGTGATATCTTCAAAAAAAAATTCTTCCATATTTTGGTACTCTGCATTGCTCAAAAAGGAAATGTTGCTGAAATTGCCCTAAAGGAAAAAGTTTGAAAAAACTATTATTAGATCCCACTATCTTACTGTTGTCTTTGAACACACATGCATATTAACACAGAAATACCAAATTTAGGCGGGTTTTCAACTCTAATCCCAGTTAAGCCTTAAACTATGCTCATTGAGATCAACATCCAGCACAACATTTCCGATAGTAGAATACTTGTTCCAGCATGGAATTTTTCCTTTCTTGGTACGTTCTCCTTAGTATGGTGTGCTTGCTTAACCATTCCTGACAAATATTTTCTATCAGTGAAGTATATTTTGCAGTCAAGTGACTGGAATATTGCATTAATTCTTTGGTGGAGATCTGAACCCTAACCCTAACCAGTGCAAACACAAAGCTAGGGTTAGGGTTAGAATTCCAGCAAAACGTAGATACTTTTTGATGGCATGGCTGTGTTTAAGGACAAAAATGATATTTAGGAAAAGCGTTATTTCAGTGATATCTTCAAACAAAAATTCTTCCATATTTTGGTACTCTGCATTGCTCAAAAAGGAAATGTGGCTGAAATTGCCCTATAAGGAAAAGTTTGAAAAAACCATTATTTCATCTCACTATCTTACTGTTGTCTATGAAAACACATGCATATTAACACAGAAAGACAAAATTTAGGCGGGTTTTCGACTCTAATCCCAGTTAAGCCTGAAACTATGCTCTTTGAGATCACCATCCAGCACAACATTTCCGATAGTAGAATTCTTGTTCCATCATGGAATTTTTCCTTTCTTGGTATGTTCTCCTTAATATGGTGTGCTTGCTTAAGCATTCCTGACAAATATTTTCTATCAGGGAAGCATATTTTGCAGTCAAGTGAGTGGAATATTGCATTAATTCTTTGGAGGAGATCTGAACCCTAACCCTAACCAGTGCAAACACAAACCTAGGGTTAGGGTTAGAACTCCAGCAAAACGTAGATACTTTTTGATGGCATGGCTGTGTTTTACGACAGAAATGATATTTAGGAAAAGCGTTATTTCAGTGATATCTTCAAAAAAAAATTCTTCCATATTTTGGTACTCTGCATTGCTCAAAAAGGAAATGTTGCTGAAATTGCCCTAAAGGGAAAAGTTTGAAAAAACTATTATTAGATCTCACTATCTTACTGTTGTCTTTGAACACACATGCATATTAACACAGAAAGACCAAATTTAGGCGGGTTTTCGTCTCTAATCCCAGTTAAGCCTTAAACTATGCTCATTGAGATCACCATCCAGCACAACATTTCCGATAATAGAATACTTGTTCCAGCATGGAATTTTTCCTTTCTTGGTACGTTCTACTTAGTATGGTGTGCTTGCTTAACCATTCCTGACAAATATTTTCTATCAGTGAAGTATATTTTGCAGTCAAGTGAGTGGAATATTGCATTAATTCTTTGGAGGAGATCTGAACCCTAACCCTAACCAGTGCAAACACAAACCTAGGGTTAGGGTTAGAACTCCAGCAAAACGTAGATACTTTTTGATGGCATGGCTGTGTTTTAGGACAGAAATGATATTTAGGAAAAGCGTTATTTCAGTGATATCTTCAAAAAAAAATTATTCCATATTTTGGTACTCTGCATTGCTCAAAAAGGAAATGTGGCTGAAATTGCGCTATAGGGAAAAGTTTGAAAAAACCATTATTACATCTCACTATCTTACTGTTGTCTTTGAAAACACATGCATATTAACACAGAAAGACCAAATTTAGGCGGGTTTTCGACTCTAATCCCAGTTAAGCCTGAAACTATGCGCTTTGAGATCACCATCCAGCACAACATTTCCGATAGTAGAATTCTTGTTCCATCATGGAATTTTTCCTTTCTTGGTATGTTCTCCTTAATATGGTGTGCTTGCTTAAGCATTCCTGACAAATATTTTCTATCAGGGAAGTATATTTTGCAGTCAAGTGAGTGGAATATTGCATTAATTCTTTGGAGGAGATCTGAACCCTAACCCTAACCAGTGCAAACACAAACCTAGGGTTAGGGTTAGAACTCCAGCAAAACGTAGATACTTTTTGATGGCATGGCTGTGTTTTAGGACAGAAATGATATTTAGGAAAAGCGTTATTTCAGTGATATCTTCAAAAAAAAATTCTTCCATATTTTGGTACTCTGCATTGCTCAAAAAGGAAATGTTGCTGAAATTGCCCTAAAGGGAAAAGTTTGAAAAAACTATTATTAGATCCCACTATCTTACTGTTGTCTTTGAACACACATGCATATTAACACAGAAATACCAAATTTAGGCGGGTTTTCGACTCTAATCCCAGTTAAGCCTTAAACTATGCTCATTGAGATCAACATCCAGCACAACATTTCCGATAGTAGAATACTTGTTTCAGCATGGAATTTTTCCTTTCTTGGTACGTTCTCCTTAGTATGGTGTGCTTGCTTAACCATTCCTAACAAATATTTTCTATCAGTGAAGTATATTTTGCAGTCAAGTGACTTGAATATTGCATTAATTCTTTGGAGGAGATCTGAACCCTAACCCTAACCAGTGCAAACACAAAGCTAGGGTTAGGGTTAGAATTCCAGCAAAACGTAGATACTTTTTGATGGCATGGCTGTGTTTAAGGACAAAAATGATATTTAGGAAAAGCGTTATTTCAGTGATATCTTCAAAAAAAAATTCTTCCATATTTTGGTACTCTGCATTGCTCAAAAAGGAAATGTGGCTGAAATTGCCCTATAGGGAAAAGTTTGAAAAAACCATTATTACATCTCACTATCTTACTGTTGTCTTTGAAAACACATGCATATTAACACAGAAAGATCAAATTTAGGCGGGTTTTCGACTCTAATCCCAGTTAAGCCTGAAACTATGCTCTTTGAGATCACCATCCAGCACAACATTTCCGATAGTAGAATTCTTGTTCCATCATGGAATTTTTCCTTTCTTGGTATGTTCTCCTTAATATGGTGTGCTTGCTTAAGCATTCCTGACAAATATTTTCTATCAGGGAAGTATATTTTGCAGTCAAGTGACTGGAATATTGCATTAATTCTTTGGAGGAGATCTGAACCCTAACCCTAACCAGTGCAAACACAAAGCTAGGGTTAGGGTTAGAATTCCAGCAAAACATAGATACTTTTTGATGGCATGGCTGTGTTTAAGGACAAAAATGATATTTAGGAAAAGCGTTATTTCAGTGATATCTTCAAAAAAAATTCTTCCATATTTTGGTACTCTGCATTGCTCAAAAAGGAAATGTGGCTGAAATTGCCCTATAGGGAAAAGTTTGAAAAAACCATTATTACATCTCACTATCTTACTGTTGTCTTTGAACACACATGCATGTTAACATAGAAAGACCAAATTTAGGCGGGTTGTCGTCTCTAATCCCAGTTAAGCCTTAAACTATGCTCATTGAGATCACCATCCAGCACAACATTTCCGATAATAGAATACTTGTTCCAGCATGGAATTTTTCCTTTCTTGGTACGTTCTCCTTAGTATGGTGTGCTTGCTTAACCATTCCTGACAAATATTTTCTATCAGTGAAGAATATTTTGCAGTCAAGTGACTGGAATATTGCATTAATTCTTTGGTGGAGATCTGAACCCTAACCCTAACCAGTGCAAACACAAAGCTAGGGTTAGGGTTAGAATTCCAGCAAAACGTAGATACTTTTTGATGGCATGGCTGTGTTTAAGGACAAAAATGATATTTAGGAAAAGCGTTATTTCAGTGATATCTTCAAACAAAAATTCTTCCATATTTTGGTACTCTGCATTGCTCAAAAAGGAAATGTGGCTGAAATAACCCTATAGGGAAAAGTTTGAAAAAACCATTATTACATCTCACTATCTTACTGTTGTCTTTGAACACACATGCATGTTAACATAGAAAGACCAAATTTAGGCGGGTTTTCGACTCTAATCCCAGTTAAGCCTGAAACTATGCTCTTTGAGATCACCATCCAGCACAACATTTCCGATAGTAGAATTCTTGTTCCATCATGGAATTTTTCCTTTCTTGGTACGTTCTCCTTAGTATGGTGTGCTTGCTAAACCATTCCTGACAAATATTTTCTATCAGTGAAGTATATTTTGCAGTCAAGTGACTGGAATATTGCATTAATTCTTTGGTGGAGATCTGAACCCTAACCCTAACCAGTGCAAACACAAAGCTAGGGTTAGGGTTAGAATTCCAGCAAAACGTAGATACTTTTTGATGGCATGGCTGTGTTCAAGGACAAAAATGATATTTAGGAAAAGCGTTATTTCAGTGATATCTTCAAAAAAAAATTATTCCATATTTTGGTACTCTGCATTGCTCAAAAAGGAAATGTGGCTGAAATTGCCCTATAGGGAAAAGTTTGAAAAAACCATTATTACATCTCACTATCTTACTGTTGTCTTTGAACACACATGCATGTTAACATAGAAAGACCAAATTTAGGCGGGTTTTCGTCTCTAATCCCAGTTAAGCCTTAAACTATGCTCATTGAGATCACCATCCAGCACAACATTTCCGATACTAGAATACTTGTTCCAGCATGGAATTTTTCCTTTCTTGGTACGTTCTCCTTAGTATGGTGTGCTTGCTTAACCATTCCTGACAAATATTTTCTATCAGTGAAGTATATTTTGCAGTCAAGTGACTGGAATATTGCATTAATTCTTTGGTGGAGATCTGAACCCTAACCCTAACCAGTGCAAACACAAAGCTAGTGTTAGGGTTAGAATTCCAGCAAAACGTAGATACTTTTTGATGGCATGGCTGTGTTTAAGGACAAAAATGATATTTAGGTAAAGCGTTATTTCAGTGATATCTTCAAACAAAAATTCTTCCATATTTTGGTACTCTGCATTGCTCAAAAAGGAAATGTGGCTGAATTTGCCCTATAGGGAATAGTTTGAAAAAACCATTATTACATCTCACTATCTTACTGTTGTCTTTGAACACACATGCATGTTAACACAGAAAGACCAAATTTAGGCGGGTTTTCGTCTCTAATCCCAGTTAAGCCTTAAACTATGCTCATTGAGATCACCATCCAGCACAACATTTCCAATAATAGAATACTTGTTCCAGCATGGAATTTTTCCTTTCTTGGTACGTTCTCCTTAGTATGGTGTGCTTGCTTAACCATTCCTGACAAATATTTTCTATCAGTGAAGTATATTTTGCAGTCAAGTGACTGGAATATTGCATTAATTCTTTGGAGGAGATCTGAACCCTAACCCTAACCAGTGCAAACACAAACCTAGGTTTAGGGTTAGAACTCCAGCAAAACGTAGATACTTTTTGATGGCATGGCTGTGTTTTAGGACAGAAATGATATTTAGGAAAAGCGTTATTTCAGTGATATCTTCAAAAAAAAAATTCTTCCATATTTTGGTACTCTGCATTGCTCAAAAAGGAAATGTGGCTGAAATTTTGCTATAGGGAAAAGTTTGAAAAAACCATTATTACATCTCACTATCTTACTGTTGTCTTTGAAAACACATGCATATTAACACAGAAAGACCAAATTTAAGCGGGTTTTCGACTCTAATCCCAGTTAAGCCTGAAACTATGCTCTTTGAGATCACCATCCAGCACAACATTTCCGATAGTAGAATTCTTGTTCCATCATGGAATTTTTCCTTTCTTGGTATGTTCTTCTTAATATGGTGTGCTTGCTTAAGCATTCCTGACAAATATTTTCTATCAGGGAAGTATATTTTGCAGTCAAGTGAGTGGAATATTGCATTAATTCTTTGGAGGAGATCTGAACCCTAACCCTAACCAGTGCAAACACAAACCTAGGGTTAGGGTTAGAACTCCAGCAAAACGTAGATACTTTTTGATGGCATGGCTGTGTTTTAGGACAGAAATGATATTTAGGAAAAGCGTTATTTCAGTGATATCTTCAAAAAAAAATTCTTCCATATTTTGGTACTCTGCATTGCTCAAAAAGGAAATGTTGCTGAAATTGCCCTAAAGGGAAAAGTTTGAAAAAACTATTATTAGATCTCACTATCTTACTGTTGTCTTTGAACACACATGCATATTAACACAGAAAGACCAAATTTAGGCGGGTTTTCGTCTCTAATCCCAGTTAAGCCTTAAACTATGCTCATTGAGATCACCATCCAGCACAACATTTCCGATAATAGAATACTTGTTCCAGCATGGAATTTTTCCTTTCTTGGTACGTTCTACTTAGTATGGTGTGCTTGCTTAACCATTCCTGACAAATATTTTCTATCAGTGAAGTATATTTTGCAGTCAAGTGAGTGGAATATTGCATTAATTCTTTGGAGGAGATCTGAACCCTAACCCTAACCAGTGCAAACACAAACCTAGGGTTAGGGTTAGAACTCCAGCAAAACGTAGATACTTTTTGATGGCATGGCTGTGTTTTAGGACAGAAATGATATTTAGGAAAAGCGTTATTTCAGTGATATCTTCAAAAAAAAATTATTCCATATTTTGGTACTCTGCATTGCTCAAAAAGGAAATGTGGCTGAAATTGCGCTATAGGGAAAAGTTTGAAAAAACCATTATTACATCTCACTATCTTACTGTTGTCTTTGAAAACACATGCATATTAACACAGAAAGACCAAATTTAGGCGGGTTTTCGACTCTAATCCCAGTTAAGCCTGAAACTATGCGCTTTGAGATCACCATCCAGCACAACATTTCCGATAGTAGAATTCTTGTTCCATCATGGAATTTTTCCTTTCTTGGTATGTTCTCCTTAATATGGTGTGCTTGCTTAAGCATTCCTGACAAATATTTTCTATCAGGGAAGTATATTTTGCAGTCAAGTGAGTGGAATATTGCATTAATTCTTTGGAGGAGATCTGAACCCTAACCCTAACCAGTGCAAACACAAACCTAGGGTTAGGGTTAGAACTCCAGCAAAACGTAGATACTTTTTGATGGCATGGCTGTGTTTTAGGACAGAAATGATATTTAGGAAAAGCATTATTTCAGTGATATCTTCAAAAAAAAATTCTTCCATATTTTGGTACTCTGCATTGCTCAAAAAGGAAATGTTGCTGAAATTGCCCTAAAGGGAAAAGTTTGAAAAAACTATTATTAGATCCCACTATCTTACTGTTGTCTTTGAACACACATGCATATTAACACAGAAAGACCAAATTTAGGCGGGTTGTCGTCTCTAATCCCAGTTAAGCCTTAAACTATGCTCATTGAGATCACCATCCAGCACAACATTTCCGATAATAGAATACTTGTTCCAGCATGGAATTTTTCCTTTCTTGGTACGTTCTCCTTAGTATGGTGTGCTTGCTTAACCATTCCTGACAAATATTTTCTATCAGTGAAGAATATTTTGCAGTCAAGTGACTGGAATATTGCATTAATTCTTTGGTGGAGATCTGAACCCTAACCCTAACCAGTGCAAACACAAAGCTAGGGTTAGGGTTAGAATTCCAGCAAAACGTAGATACTTTTTGATGGCATGGCTGTGTTTAAGGACAAAAATGATATTTAGGAAAAGCGTTATTTCAGTGATATCTTCAAACAAAAATTCTTCCATATTTTGGTACTCTGCATTGCTCAAAAAGGAAATGTGGCTGAAATTGCCCTATAGGGAAAAGTTTGAAAAAACCATTATTACATCTCACTATCTTACTGTTGTCTTTGAACACACATGCATGTTAACATAGAAAGACCAAATTTAGGCGGGTTTTCGACTCTTATCCCAGTTAAGCCTGAAACTATGCTCTTTGAGATCACCATCCAGCACAATATTTCCGATAGTAGAATTCTTGTTCCATCATGGAATTTTTCCTTTCTTGGTACGTTCTCCTTAGTATGGTGTGCTTGCTAAACCATTCCTGACAAATATTTTCTATCAGTGAAGTATATTTTGCAGTCAAGTGACTGGAATATTGCATTAATTCTTTGGTGGAGATCTGAACCCTAACCCTAACCAGTGCAAACACAAAGCTAGGGTTAGGGTTAGAATTCCAGCAAAACGTAGATACTTTTTGATGGCATGGCTGTGTTTAAGGACAAAAATGATATTTAGGAAAAGCGTTATTTCAGTGATATCTTCAAAAAAAAATTATTCCATATTTTGGTACTCTGCATTGCTCAAAAAGGAAATGTGGCTGAAATTGCCCTATAGGGAAAAGTTTGAAAAAACCATTATTACATCTCACTATCTTACTGTTGTCTTTGAACACACATGCATGTTAACATAGAAAGACCAAATTTAGGCGGGTTTTCGTCTCTAATCCCAGTTAAGCCTTAAACTATGCTCATTGAGATCACCATCCAGCACAACATTTCCGATACTAGAATACTTGTTCCAGCATGGAATTTTTCCTTTCTTGGTACGTTCTCCTTAGTATGGTGTGCTTGCTTAACCATTCCTGACAAATATTTTCTATCAGTGAAGAATATTTTGCAGTCAAGTGACTGGAATATTGCATTAATTCTTTGGTGGAGATCTGAACCCTAACCCTAACCAGTGCAAACACAAAGCTAGGGTTAGGGTTAGAATTCCAGCAAAACGTAGATACTTTTTGATGGCATGGCTGTGTTTAAGGACAAAAATGATATTTAGGAAAAGCGTTATTTCAGTGATATCTTCAAACAAAAATTCTTCCATATTTTGGTACTCTGCATTGCTCAAAAAGGAAATGTGGCTGAAATTGCCCTATAGGGAAAAGTTTGAAAAAACCATTATTACATCTCACTATCTTACTGTTGTCTTTGAACACACATGCATGTTAACATAGAAAGACCAAATTTAGGCGGGTTTTCGACTCTAATCCCAGTTAAGCCTGAAACTATGCTCTTTGAGATCACCATCCAGCACAACATTTCCGATAATAGAATACTTGTTCCAGCATGGAATTTTTCCTTTCTTGGTACGTTCTCCTAAGTATGGTGTGCTTGCTTAACCATTCCTGACAAATATTTTCTATCAGTGAAGTATATTTTGCAGTCAAGTGACTGGAATATTGCATTAATTCTTTGGTGGAGATCTGAACCCTAACCCTAACCAGTGCAAACACAAAGCTAGTGTTAGGGTTAGAATTCCAGCAAAACGTAGATACTTTTTGATGGCATGGCTGTGTTTAAGGACAAAAATGATATTTAGGTAAAGCGTTATTTCAGTGATATCTTCAAACAAAAATTCTTCCATATTTTGGTACTCTGCATTGCTCAAAAAGGAAATGTGGCTGAATTTGCCCTATAGGGAATAGTTTGAAAAAACCATTATTACATCTCACTATCTTACTGTTGTCTTTGAACACACATGCATGTTAACATAGAAAGACCAAATTTAGGCGGGTTTTCGTCTCTAATCCCAGTTAAGCCTTAAACTATGCTCATTGAGATCACCATCCAGCACAACATTTCCAATAATAGAATACTTGTTCCAGCATGGAATTTTTCCTTTCTTGGTACGTTCTCCTTAGTATGGTGTGCTTGCTTAACCATTCCTGACAAATATTTTCTATCAGTGAAGTATATTTTGCAGTCAAGTGACTGGAATATTGCATTAATTCTTTGGAGGAGATCTGAACCCTAACCCTAACCAGTGCAAACACAAACCTAGGTTTAGGGTTAGAACTCCAGCAAAACGTAGATACTTTTTGATGGCATGGCTGTGTTTTAGGACAGAAATGATATTTAGGAAAAGCGTTATTTCAGTGATATCTTCAAAAAAAAAATTCTTCCATATTTTCGTACTCTGCATTGCTCAAAAAGGAAATGTGGCTGAAATTTTGCTATAGGGAAAAGTTTGAAAAAACCATTATTACATCTCACTATCTTACTGTTGTCTTTGAAAACACATGCATATTAACACAGAAAGACCAAATTTAAGCGGGTTTTCGACTCTAATCCCAGTTAAGCCTGAAACTATGCTCTTTGAGATCACCATCCAGCACAACATTTCCGATAGTAGAATTCTTGTTCCATCATGGAATTTTTCCTTTCTTGGTATGTTCTTCTTAATATGGTGTGCTTGCTTAAGCATTCCTGACAAATATTTTCTATCAGGGAAGTATATTTTGCAGTCAAGTGAGTGGAATATTGCATTAATTCTTTGGAGGAGATCTGAACCCTAACCCTAACCAGTGCAAACACAAACCTAGGGTTAGGGTTAGAACTCCAGCAAAACGTAGATACTTTTTGATGGCATGGCTGTGTTTTAGGACAGAAATGATATTTAGGAAAAGCGTTATTTCAGTGATATCTTCAAAAAAAAATTCTTCCATATTTTGGTACTCTGCATTGCTCAAAAAGGAAATGTTGCTGAAATTGCCCTAAAGGAAAATGTTTGAAAAAACTATTATTAGATCCCACTATCTTACTGTTGTCTTTGAACACACATGCATATTAACACAGAAATACCAAATTTAGGCGGGTTTTCAACTCTAATCCCAGTTAAGCCTTAAACTATGCTCATTGAGATCAACATCCAGCACAACATTTCCGATAGTAGAATACTTGTTCCAGCATGGAATTTTTCCTTTCTTGGTACGTTCTCCTTAGTATGGTGTGCTTGCTTAACCATTCCTGACAAATATTTTCTATCAGTGAAGTATATTTTGCAGTCAAGTGACTGGAATATTGCATTAATTCTTTGGTGGAGATCTGAACCCTAACCCTAACCAGTGCAAACACAAAGCTAGGGTTAGGGTTAGAATTCCAGCAAAACGTAGATACTTTTTGATGGCATGGCTGTGTTTAAGGACAAAAATGATATTTAGGAAAAGCGTTATTTCAGTGATATCTTCAAACAAAAATTCTTCCATATTTTGGTACTCTGCATTGCTCAAAAAGGAAATGTGGCTGAAATTGCCCTATAGGGAAAAGTTTGAAAAAACCATTATTTCATCTCACTATCTTACTGTTGTCTATGAAAACACATGCATATTAACACAGAAAGACAAAATTTAGGCGGGTTTTCGACTCTAATCCCAGTTAAGCCTGAAACTATGCTCTTTGAGATCACCATCCAGCACAACATTTCCGATAGTAGAATTCTTGTTCCATCATGGAATTTTTCCTTTCTTGGTATGTTCTCCTTAATATGGTGTGCTTGCTTAAGCATTCCTGACAAATATTTTCTATCAGGGAAGCATATTTTGCAGTCAAGTGAGTGGAATATTGCATTAATTCTTTGGAGGAGATCTGAACCCTAACCCTAACCAGTGCAAACACAAACCTAGGGTTAGGGTTAGAACTCCAGCAAAACGTAGATACTTTTTGATGGCATGGCTGTGTTTTACGACAGAAATGATATTTAGGAAAAGCGTTATTTCAGTGATATCTTCAAAAAAAAATTCTTCCATATTTTGGTACTCTGCATTGCTCAAAAAGGAAATGTTGCTGAAATTGCCCTAAAGGGAAAAGTTTGAAAAAACTATTATTAGATCTCACTATCTTACTGTTGTCTTTGAACACACATGCATATTAACACAGAAAGACCAAATTTAGGCGGGTTTTCGTCTCTAATCCCAGTTAAGCCTTAAACTATGCTCATTGAGATCACCATCCAGCACAACATTTCCGATAGTAGAATTCTTGTTCCATCATGGAATTTTTCCTTTCTTGGTATGTTCTCCTTAATATGGTGTGCTTGCTTAAGCATTCCTGACAAATATTTTCTATCAGGGAAGTATATTTTGCAGTCAAGTGACTGGAATATTGCATTAATTCTTTGGAGGAGATCTGAACCCTAACCCTAACCAGTGCAAACACAAAGCTAGGGTTAGGGTTAGAATTCCAGCAAATCATAGATACTTTTTGATGGCATGGCTGTGTTTAAGGACAAAAATGATATTTAGGAAAAGCGTTATTTCAGTGATATCTTCAAAAAAAATTCTTCCATATTTTGGTACTCTGCATTGCTCAAAAAGGAAATGTGGCTGAAATTGCCCTATAGGGAAAAGTTTGAAAAAACCATTATTACATCTCACTATCTTACTGTTGTCTTTGAACACACATGCATGTTAACATAGAAAGACCAAATTTAGGCGGGTTGTCGTCTCTAATCCCAGTTAAGCCTTAAACTATGCTCATTGAGATCACCATCCAGCACAACATTTCCGATAATAGAATACTTGTTCCAGCATGGAATTTTTCCTTTCTTGGTACGTTCTCCTTAGTATGGTGTGCTTGCTTAACCATTCCTGACAAATATTTTCTATCAGTGAAGAATATTTTGCAGTCAAGTGACTGGAATATTGCATTAATTCTTTGGTGGAGATCTGAACCCTAACCCTAACCAGTGCAAACACAAAGCTAGGGTTAGGGTTAGAATTCCAGCAAAACGTAGATACTTTTTGATGGCATGGCTGTGTTTAAGGACAAAAATGATATTTAGGAAAAGCGTTATTTCAGTGATATCTTCAAACAAAAATTCTTCCATATTTTGGTACTCTGCATTGCTCAAAAAGGAAATGTGGCTGAAATTGCCCTATAGGGAAAAGTTTGAAAAAACCATTATTACATCTCACTATCTTACTGTTGTCTTTGAACACACATGCATGTTAACATAGAAAGACCAAATTTAGGCGGGTTTTCGACTCTAATCCCAGTTAAGCCTGAAACTATGCTCTTTGAGATCACCATCCAGCACAACATTTCCGATAGTAGAATTCTTGTTCCATCATGGAATTTTTCCTTTCTTGGTACGTTCTCCTTAGTATGGTGTGCTTGCTTAACCATTCCTGACAAATATTTTCTATCAGTGAAGTATATTTTGCAGTCAAGTGACTGGAATATTGCATTAATTCTTTGGTGGAGATCTGAACCCTAACCCTAACCAGTGCAAACACAAAGCTAGGGTTAGGGTTAGAATTCCAGCAAAACGTAGATACTTTTTGATGGCATGGCTGTGTTTAAGGACAAAAATGATATTTAGGAAAAGCGTTATTTCAGTGATATCTTCAAAAAAAAAATTATTCCATATTTTGGTACTCTGCATTGCTCAAAAAGGAAATGTGGCTGAAATTGCCCTATAGGGAAAAGTTTGAAAAAACCATTATTACATCTCACTATCTTACTATTGTCTTTGAACACACATGCATGTTAACATAGAAAGACCAAATTTAGGCGGGTTTTCGTCTCTAATCCCAGTTAAGCCTTAAACTATGCTCATTGAGATCACCATCCAGCACAACATTTCCGATAGTAGAATACTTGTTCCAGCATGGAATTTTTCCTTTCTTGGTACGTTCTCCTTAGTATGGTGTGCTTGCTTAACCATTCCTGACAAATATTTTCTATCAGTGAAGTATATTTTGCAGTCAAGTGAGTGGAATATTGCATTAATTCTTTGGAGGAGATCTGAACCCTAACCCTAACCAGTGCAAACACAAACCTAGGGTTAGGGTTAGAACTCCAGCAAAACGTAGATACTTTTTGATGGCATGGCTGTGTTTTAGGACAGAAATGATATTTAGGAAAAGCGTTATTTCAGTGATATCTTCAAAAAAAAATTATTCCATATTTTGGTACTCTGCATTGCTCAAAAAGGAAATGTGGCTGAAATTGCGCTATAGGGAAAAGTTTGAAAAAACCATTATTACATCTCACTATCTTACTGTTGTCTTTGAAAACACATGCATATTAACACAGAAAGACCAAATTTAGGCGGGTTTTCGACTCTAATCCCAGTTAAGCCTGAAACTATGCGCTTTGAGATCACCATCCAGCACAACATTTCCGATAGTAGAATTCTTGTTCCATCATGGAATTTTTCCTTTCTTGGTATGTTCTCCTTAAAATGGTGTGCTTGCTTAAGCATTCCTGACAAATATTTTCTATCAGGGAAGTATATTTTGCAGTCAAGTGACTGGAATATTGCATTAATTCTTTGGAGGAGATCTGAACCCTAACCCTAACCAGTGCAAACACAAACCTAGGGTTAGGGTTAGAACTCCAGCAAAACGTAGATACTTTTTGATGGCATGGCTGTGTTTTAGGACAGAAATGATATTTAGGAAAAGCGTTATTTCAGTGATATCTTCAAAAAAAAATTCTTCCATATTTTGGTACTCTGCATTGCTCAAAAAGGAAATGTTGCTGAAATTGCCCTAAAGGGAAAAGTTTGAAAAAACTATTATTAGATCCCACTATCTTACTGTTGTCTTTGAACACACATGCATATTAACACAGAAATACCAAATTTAGGCGGGTTTTCGACTCTAATCCCAGTTAAGCCTTAAACTATGCTCATTGAGATCAACATCCAGCACAACATTTCCGATAGTAGAATACTTGTTCCAGCATGGAATTTTTCCTTTCTTGGTACGTTCTCCTTAGTATGGTGTGCTTGCTTAACCATTCCTGACAAATATTTTCTATCAGTGAAGTATATTTTGCAGTCAAGTGACTTGAATATTGCATTAATTCTTTGGAGGAGATCTGAACCCTAACCCTAACCAGTGCAAACACAAAGCTAGGGTTAGGGTTAGAATTCCAGCAAAACGTAGATACTTTTTGATGGCATGGCTGTGTTTAAGGACAAAAATGATATTTAGGAAAAGCGTTATTTCAGTGATATCTTCAAAAAAAAATTCTTCCATATTTTGGTACTCTGCATTGCTCAAAAAGGAAATGTGGCTGAAATTGCCCTATAGGGAAAAGTTTGAAAAAACCATTATTACATCTCACTATCTTACTGTTGTCTTTGAAAACACATGCATATTAACACAGAAAGATCAAATTTAGGCGGGTTTTCGACTCTAATCCCAGTTAAGCCTGAAACTATGCTCTTTGAGATCACCATCCAGCACAACATTTCCGATAGTAGAATTCTTGTTCCATCATGGAATTTTTCCTTTCTTGGTATGTTCTCCTTAATATGGTGTGCTTGCTTAAGCATTCCTGACAAATATTTTCTATCAGGGAAGTATATTTTGCAGTCAAGTGAGTGGAATATTGCATTAATTCTTTGGAGGAGATCTGAACCCTAACCCTAACCAGTGCAAACACAAAGCTAGGGTTAGGGTTAGAACTCCAGCAAAACGTAGATACTATTTGATGGCATGGCTGTGTTTTAGGACAGAAATGATATTTAGGAAAAGCGTTATTTCAGTGATATCTTCAAAAAAAAAATTCTTCCATATTTTGGTACTCTGCATTTCTCAAAAAGGAAATGTTGCTGAAATTGCCCTAAAGGGAAAAGTTTGAAAAAACTATTATTACATCTCAGTATCCTACCGTTGGCTTTGAACACACATGCATGTTAACATAGAAAGACCAAATTTAGGCGGGTTTTCGTCTCTAATCCCAGTTAAGCCTTAAACTATGCTCATTGAGATCACCATCCAGCACAACATTTCCGATAGTAGAATACTTGTTCCAGCATGGAATTTTTCCTTTCTTGGTACGTTCTCCTTAATATGGTGTGCTTGCTTAATCATTCCTGACAAATATTTTCTATCAGTGAAGTATATTTTGCAGTCAAGTGAGTGGAATATTGCATTAATTCTTCTTAGGAGATCTCAACCCTAACCCTAACCAGTGCAAACACAAAGCTAGGGTTAGGGTTAGAATTCCAGCAAAACGTAGATACTTTTTGATGGCATGGCTGTGTTTTAGGACTGAAATGATATTTAGGAAAAGCGTTATTTCAGTGATATCTTCAAAAAAAAATTCTTCCATATTTTGGTACTCTGCATTGCTCAAAAAGGAAATGTTGCTGAAATTGCCCTATAGGGAAAAGTTTGAAAAAACTATTATTACATCTCAGTATCCTACCGTTGGCTTTGAACACACATGCATGTTAACATAGAAAGACCAAATTTAGGCGGGTTTTCGTCTCTAATCCAAATTAAGCCTTAAACTATGCTCATTGAGATCACCATCCAGCACAACATTTCCGATAGTAGAATTCTTGTTCCATCATGGAATTTTTCCTTTCTTGGTATGTTCTCCTTAATATGGTGTGCTTGCTTAAGCATTCCTGACAAATATTTTCTATCAGGGAAGTATATTTTGCAGTCAAGTGACTGGAATATTGCATTAATTCTTTGGAGGAGATCTGAACCCTAACCCTAACCAGTGCAAACACAAAGCTAGGGTTAGGGTTAGAATTCCAGCAAAACATAGATACTTTTTGATGGCATGGCTGTGTTTAAGGACAAAAATGATATTTAGGAAAAGCGTTATTTCAGTGATATCTTCAAAAAAAATTCTTCCATATTTTGGTACTCTGCATTGCTCAAAAAGGAAATGTGGCTGAAATTGCCCTATAGGGAAAAGTTTGAAAAAACCATTATTACATCTCACTATCTTACTGTTGTCTTTGAACACACATGCATGTTAACATAGAAAGACCAAATTTAGGCGGGTTGTCGTCTCTAATCCCAGTCAAGCCTTAAACTATGCTCATTGAGATCACCATCCAGCACAACATTTCCGATAATAGAATACTTGTTCCAGCATGGAATTTTTCCTTTCTTGGTACGTTCTCCTTAGTATGGTGTGCTTGCTTAACCATTCCTGACAAATATTTTCTATCAGTGAAGAATATTTTGCAGTCAAGTGACTGGAATATTGCATTAATTCTTTGGTGGAGATCTGAACCCTAACCCTAACCAGTGCAAACACAAAGCTAGGGTTAGGGTTAGAATTCCAGCAAAACGTAGATACTTTTTGATGGCATGGCTGTGTTTAAGGACAAAAATGATATTTAGGAAAAGCGTTATTTCAGTGATATCTTCAAACAAAAATTCTTCCATATTTTGGTACTCTGCATTGCTCAAAAAGGAAATGTGGCTGAAATTGCCCTATAGGGAAAAGTTTGAAAAAACCATTATTACATCTCACTATCTTACTGTTGTCTTTGAACACACATGCATGTTAACATAGAAAGACCAAATTTAGGCGGGTTTTCGACTCTAATCCCAGTTAAGCCTGAAACTATGCTCTTTGAGATCACCATCCAGCACAACATTTCCGATAGTAGAATTCTTGTTCCAGCATGGAATTTTTCCTTTCTTGGTACGTTCTCCTTAGTATGGTGTGCTTGCTTAACCATTCCTGACAAATATTTTCTATCAGTGAAGTATATTTTGCAGTCAAGTGACTGGAATATTGCATTAATTCTTTGGTGGAGATCTGAACCCTAACCCTAACCAGTGCAAACACAAAGCTAGGGTTAGGGTTAGAATTCCAGCAAAACGTAGATACTTTTTGATGGCATGGCTGTGTTTAAGGACAAAAATGATATTTAGGAAAAGCGTTATTTCAGTGATATCTTCAAAAAAAAATTATTCCATATTTTGGTACTCTGCATTGCTCAAAAAGGAAATGTGGCTGAAATTGCCCTATAGGGAAAAGTTTGAAAAAACCATTATTACATCTCACTATCTTACTATTGTCTTTGAACACACATGCATGTTAACATAGAAAGACCAAATTTAGGCGGGTTTTCGTCTCTAATCCCAGTTAAGCCTTAAACTATGCTCATTGAGATCACCATCCAGCACAACATTTCCGATAGTAGAATACTTGTTCCAGCATGGAATTTTTCCTTTCTTGGTACGTTCTCCTTAGTATGGTGTGCTCATTAACCATTCCTGACAAATATTTTCTATCAGTGAAGTATATTTTGCAGTCAAGTGACTGGAATATTGCATTAATTCTTTGGTGGAGATCTGAACCCTAACCCTAACCAGTGCAAACACAAAGCTAGGGTTAGGGTTAGAATTCCAGCAAAACGTAGATACTTTTTGATGGCATGGCTGTGTTTAAGGACAAAAATGATATTTAGGAAAAGCGTTATTTCAGTGATATCTTCAAACAAAAATTCTTCCATATTTTGGTACTCTGCATTGCTCAAAAAGGAAATGTGGCTGAAATTGCCCTATAGGGAAAAGTTTGAAAAAACCATTATTACATCTCACTATCTTACTGTTGTCTTTGAACACACATGCATGTTAACATAGAAAGACCAAATTTAGGCGGGTTTTCGTCTCTAATCCCAGTTAAGCCTTAAACTATGCTCATTGAGATCACCATCCAGCACAACATTTCCGATAATAGAATACTTGTTCCAGCATGGAATTTTTCCTTTCTTGGTACGTTCTCCTAAGTATGGTGTGCTTGCTTAACCATTCCTGACAAATATTTTCTATCAGTGAAGTATATTTTGCAGTCAAGTGACTGGAATATTGCATTAATTCTTTGGTGGAGATCTGAACCCTAACCCTAACCAGTGCAAACACAAAGCTAGTGTTAGGGTTAGAATTCCAGCAAAACGTAGATACTTTTTGATGGCATGGCTGTGTTTAAGGACAAAAATGATATTTAGGTAAAGCGTTATTTCAGTGATATCTTCAAACAAAAATTCTTCCATATTTTGGTACTCTGCATTGCTCAAAAAGGAAATGTGGCTGAAATTGCCCTATAGGGAAAAGTTTGAAAAAACCATTATTACATCTCACTATCTTACTGTTGTCTTTGAACACACATGCATGTTAACATAGAAAGACCAAATTTAGGCGGGTTTTCGTCTCTAATCCCAGTTAAGCCTTAAACTATGCTCATTGAGATCACCATCCAGCACAACACTTCCAATAATAGAATACTTGTTCCAGCTTGGAATTTTTCCTTTCTTGGTACGTTCTCCTTAGTATGGTGTGCTTGCTTAACCATTCCTGACAAATATTTTCTATCAGTGAAGTATATTTTGCAGTCAAGTGACTGGAATATTGCATTAATTCTTTGGAGGAGATCTGAACCCTAACCCTAACCAGTGCAAACACAAACCTAGGGTTAGGGTTAGAACTCCAGCAAAACGTAGATACTTTTTGATGGCATGGCTGTGTTTTAGGACAGAAATGATATTTAGGAAAAGCGTTATTTCAGTGATATCTTCAAACAAAAATTCTTCCATATTTTGGTACTCTGCATTGCTCAAAAAGGAAATGTGGCTGAAATTGCCCTATGGGGAAAAGTGTGAAAAAACCATTATTTCATCTCACTATCTTACTGTTGTCTTTGAAAACACATGCATATTAACACAGAAAGACCAAATTTAGGCGGGTTTTCGACTCTAATCCCAGTTAAGCCTGAAACTATGCTCTTTGAGATCACCATCCAGCACAACATTTCCGATAGTAGAATTCTTGTTCCATCATGGAATTTTTCCTTTCTTGGTATGTTCTCCTTAATATGGTGTGCTTGCTTAAGCATTCCTGACAAATATTTTCTATCAGGGAAGTATATTTTGCAGTCAAGTGAGTGGAATATTGCATTAATTCTTTGGAGGAGATCTGAACCCTAACCCTAACCAGTGCAAACACAAACCTAGGGTTAGGGTTAGAACTCCAGCAAAACGTAGATACTTTTTGATGGCATGGCTGTGTTTTACGACAGAAATGATATTTAGGAAAAGCGTTATTTCAGTGATATCTTCAAACAAAAATTCTTCCATATTTTGGTACTCTGCATTGCTCAAAAAGGAAATGTGGCTGAAATTGCCCTATAGGGAAAAGTGTGAAAAAACCATTATTTCATCTCACTATCTTACTGTTGTCTTTGAAAACACATGCATATTAACACAGAAAGACCAAATTTAGGCGGGTTTTCGACTCTAATCCCAGTTAAGCCTGAAACTATGCTCTTTGAGATCACCATCCAGCACAACATTTCCGATAGTAGAATTCTTGTTCCATCATGGAATTTTTCCTTTCTTGGTATGTTCTCCTTAATATGGTGTGCTTGCTTAAGCATTCCTGACAAATATTTTCTATCAGGGAAGTATATTTTGCAGTCAAGTGAGTGGAATATTGCATTAATTCTTTGGAGGAGATCTGAACCCTAACCCTAACCAGTGCAAACACAAACCTAGGGTTAGGGTTAGAACTCCAGCAAAACGTAGATACTTTTTGATGGCATGGCTGTGTTTTACGACAGAAATGATATTTAGGAAAAGCGTTATTTCAGTGATATCTTCAAAAAAAAATTCTTCCATATTTTGGTACTCTGCATTGCTCAAAAAGGAAATGTTGCTGAAATTGCCCTAAAGGGAAAAGTTTGAAAAAACTATTATTAGATCTCACTATCTTACTGTTGTCTTTGAACACACATGCATATTAACACAGAAAGACCAAATTTATGCGGGTTTTCGACTCTAATCCCAGTTAAGCCTTAAACTATGCTCATTGAGATCACCATCCAGCACAACATTTCGGATAGTAGAATACTTGTTCCAGCATGGAATTTTTCCTTTCTTGGTACGTTCTCCTTAGTATGGTGTGCTTGCTTAACCATTCCTGACAAATATTTTCTATCAGTGAAGTATATTTTGCAGTCAAGTGACTGGAATATTGCATTAATTCTTTGGAGGAGATCTGAACCCTAACCCTAACCAGTGCAAACACAAAGCTAGGGTTAGGGTTAGAATTCCAGCAAAACGTAGATACTTTTTGATGGCATGGCTGTGTTTAAGGACAAAAATGATATTTAGGAAAAGCGTTATTTCAGTGATATCTTCAAAAAAAAATTCTTCCATATTTTGGTACTCTGCATTGCTCAAAAAGGAAATGTGGCTGAAATTGCCCTATAGGGAAAAGTTTGAAAAAACCATTATTACATCTCACTATCTTACTGTTGTCTTTGAACACACATGCATGTTAACATAGAAAGACCAAATTTAGGCGGGTTTTCGACTCTAATCCCAGTTAAGCCTCAAACTATGCTCATTGAGATCACCATCCAGCACAACATTTCCGATAGTAGAATACTTGTTCCAGCATGGAATTTTTCCTTTCTTGGTACGTTCTCCTTAGTATGGTGTGCTTGCTTAACCATTCCTGACAA
This sequence comes from Lepisosteus oculatus, assembly GCF_040954835.1. Lineage (NCBI taxonomy): Eukaryota > Metazoa > Chordata > Actinopteri > Semionotiformes > Lepisosteidae > Lepisosteus > Lepisosteus oculatus. The sequence goes on from NC_090706.1 coordinate 27,550,366, forward strand.
ATATTTTCTATCAGTGAAGTATATTTTGCAGTCAAGTGACTGGAATATTGCATTAATTCTTTGGAGGAGATCTGAACCCTAACCCTAACCAGTGCAAACACAAAGCTAGGGTTAGGGTTAGAACTCCAGCAATACGTAGATACTTTTTGATGGCGTGGCTGTGTTTTAGGACAGAAATGATATTTAGGAAAAGCGTTATTTCAGTGATATCTTCAAAAAAAAATTCTTCCATATTTTGGTACTCTGCATTGCTCAAAAAGGAAATGTGGCTGAAATTGCCCTATAGGGAAAAGTTTGAAAAAACCATTATTACATCTCACTATCTTACTGTTGTGTTTGAAAAGACATGCATATTAACACAGAAAGACAAAATTTAGGCGGGTTTTCGACTCTAATCCCAGTTAAGCCTTAAACTATGCTCATTAAGATCAACATCCAGCACAACATTTCCGATAGTAGAATACTTGTTCCAGCATGGAATTTTTCCTTTCTTGGTACGTTCTCCTTAGTATGGTGTGCTTGCTTAAGCATTCCTGACAAATATTTTCTATCAGGGAAGTATATTTTGCAGTCAAGTGAGTGGAATATTGCATTAATTCTTTGGAGGAGATCTGAACCCTAACCCTAACCAGTGCAAACACAAACCTAGGGTTAGGGTTAGAACTCCAGCAAAACGTAGATACTTTTTGATGGCATGGCTGTGTTTTAGGACAGAAATGATATTTAGGAAAAGCGTTATTTCAGTGATATCTTCAAAAAAAAATTCTTCCATATTTTGGTACTCTGCATTGCTCAAAAAGGAAATGTTGCTGAAATTGCCCTAAAGGGAAAAGTTTGAAAAAACTATTATTAGATCCCACTATCTTACTGTTGTCTTTGAACACACATGCATATTAACACAGAAATACCAAATTTAGGCGGGTTTTCGACTCTAATCCCAGTTAAGCCTTAAACTATGCTCATTGAGATCAACATCCAGCACAACATTTCCGATAGTAGAATTCTTGTTCCAGCATGGAATTTTTCCTTTCTTGGTACGTTCTCCTTAGTATGGTGTGCTTGCTTAACCATTCCTGACAAATATTTTCTATCAGTGAAGTATATTTTGCAGTCAAGTGACTTGAATATTGCATTAATTCTTTGGAGGAGATCTGAACCCTAACCCTAACCAGTGCAAACACAAAGCTAGGGTTAGGGTTAGAATTCCAGCAAAACGTAGATACTTTTTGATGGCATGGCTGTGTTTAAGGACAAAAATGATATTTAGGAAAAGCGTTATTTCAGTGATATCTTCAAAAAAAAATTCTTCCATATTTTGGTACTCTGCATTGCTCAAAAAGGAAATGTGGCTGAAATTGCCCTATAGGGAAAAGTTTGAAAAAACCATTATTACATCTCACTATCTTACTGTTGTCTTTGAACACACATGCAAGTTAACATAGAAAGACCAAATTTAGGCGGGTTTTCGACTCTAATCCCAGTTAAGCCTGAAACTATGCTCATTGAGATCACCATCCAGCACAACATTTCCGATAGTAGAATACTTGTTCCAGCATGGAATTTTTCCTTTCTTGGTACGTTCTCCTTAGTATGGTGTGCTTGCTTAAGCATTCCTGACAAATATTTTCTATCAGGGAAGTATATTTTGCAGTCAAGTGAGTGGAATATTGCATTAATTCTTTGGAGGAGATCTGAACCCTAACCCTAACCAGTGCAAACACAAAGCTAGGGTTAGGGTTAGAACTCCAGCAAAACGTAGATACTATTTGATGGCATGGCTGTGTTTTAGGACAGAAATGATATTTAGGAAAAGCGTTATTTCAGTGATATCTTCAAAAAAAAAATCTTCCATATTTTGGTACTCTGCATTGCTCAAAAAGGAAATGTTGCTGAAATTGCCCTAAAGGGAAAAGTTTGAAAAAACTATTATTACATCTCAGTATCCTACCGTTGGCTTTGAACAGACATGCATGTTAACATAGAAAGACCAAATTTAGGCGGGTTTTCGTCTCTAATCCCAGTTAAGCCTTAAACTATGCTCATTGAGATCACCATCCAGCACAACATTTCCGATAGTAGAATACTTGTTCCAGCATGGAATTTTTCCTTTCTTGGTACGTTCTCCTTAATATGGTGTGCTTGCATAATCATTCCTGACAAATATTTTCTATCAGTGAAGTATATTTTGCAGTCAAGTGAGTGGAATATTGCATTAATTCTTCTTAGGAGATCTCAACCCTAACCCTAACCAGTGCAAACACAAAGCTAGGGTTAGGGTTAGAATTCCAGCAAAACGTAGATACTTTTTGATGGCATGGCTGTGTTTTAGGACTGAAATGATATTTAGGAAAAGCGTTATTTCAGTGATATCTTCAAAAAAAAATTCTTCCATATTTTGGTACTCTGCATTGCTCAAAAAGGAAATGTTGCTGAAATTGCCCTATAAGGAAAAGTTTGAAAAAACTATTATTACATCTCAGTATCCTACCGTTGGCTTTGAACACACATGCATGTTAACATAGAAAGACCAAATTTAGGCGGGTTTTCGTCTCTAATCCCAGTTAAGCCTTAAACTATGCTCATTGAGATCACCATCCAGCACAACATTTCCGATAATAGAATACTTGTTCCAGCATGGAATTTTTCCTTTCTTGGTACGTTCTCCTTAGTATGGTGTGCTTGCTTAACCATTCCTGACAAATATTTTCTATCAGTGAAGTATATTTTGCAGTCAAGTGACTGGAATATTGCATTAATTCTTTGGTGGAGATCTGAACCCTAACCCTAACCAGTGCAAACACAAAGCTAGGGTTAGGGTTAGAATTCCAGCAAAACGTAGATACTTTTTGATGGCATGGCTGTGTTTAAGGACAAAAATGATATTTAGGAAAAGCGTTATTTCAGTGATATCTTCAAACAAAAATTCTTCCATATTTTGGTACTCTGCATTGCTCAAAAAGGAAATGTGGCTGAAATTGCCCTATAGGGAAAAGTTTGAAAAAACCATTATTACATCTCACTATCTTACTGTTGTCTTTGAACACACATGCATGTTAACATAGAAAGACCAAATTTAGGCGGGTTTTCATCTCTAATCCCAGTTAAGCCTTAAACTATGCTCATTGAGATCACCATCCAGCACAACATTTCCGATAATAGAATACTTGTTCCAGCATGGAATTTTTCCTTTCTTGGTACGTTCTCCTTAGTATGGTGTGCTTGCTTAACCATTCCTGACAAATATTTTCTATCAGTGAAGTATATTTTGCTGTCAAGTGACTGGAATATTGCATTAATTCTTTGGTGGAGATCTGAACCCTAACCCTAACCAGTGCAAACACAAAGCTAGGGTTAGGGTTAGAATTCCAGCAAAACGTAGATACTTTTTGATGGCATGGCTGTGTTTAAGGACAAAAATGATATTTAGGAAAAGCGTTATTTCAGTGATATCTTCAAACAAAAATTCTTCCATATTTTGGTACTCTGCATTGCTCAAAAAGGAAATGTGGCTGAAATTGCCCTATAGGGAAAAGTTTGAAAAAACCATTATTTCATCTCACTATCTTACTGTTGTCTTTGAAAACACATGCATATTAACACAGAAAGACCAAATTTAGGCGGGTTTTCGACTCTAATCCCAGTTAAGCCTGAAACTATGCTCTTTGAGATCACCATCCAGCACAACATTTCCGATAGTAGAATTCTTGTTCCATCATGGAATTTTTCCTTTCTTGGTATGTTCTCCTTAATATGGTGTGCTTGCTTAAGCATTCCTGACAAATATTTTCTATCAGGGAAGTATATTTTGCAGTCAAGTGAGTGGAATATTGCATTAATTCTTTGGAGGAGATCTGAACCCTAACCCTAACCAGTGCAAACACAAACCTAGGGTTAGGGTTAGAACTCCAGCAAAACGTAGATACTTTTTGATGGCATGGCTGTGTTTTACGACAGAAATGATATTTAGGAAAAGCGTTATTTCAGTGATATCTTCAAAAAAAAATTCTTCCATATTTTGGTACTCTGCATTGCTCAAAAAGGAAATGTTGCTGAAATTGCCCTAAAGGGAAAAGTTTGAAAAAACTATTATTAGATCTCACTATCTTACTGTTGTCTTTGAACACACATGCATATTAACACAGAAAGACCAAATTTATGCGGGTTTTCGACTCTAATCCCAGTTAAGCCTTAAACTATGCTCATTGAGATCACCATCCAGCACAACATTTCGGATAGTAGAATACTTGTTCCAGCATGGAATTTTTCCTTTCTTGGTACGTTCTCCTTAGTATGGTGTGCTTGCTTAACCATTCCTGACAAATATTTTCTATCAGTGAAGTATATTTTGCAGTCAAGTGACTGGAATATTGCATTAATTCTTTGGAGGAGATCTGAACCCTAACCCTAACCAGTGCAAACACAAAGCTAGGGTTAGGGTTAGAATTCCAGCAAAACGTAGATACTTTTTGATGGCATGGCTGTGTTTAAGGACAAAAATGATATTTAGGAAAAGCGTTATTTCAGTGATATCTTCAAAAAAAAATTTTTCCATATTTTGGTACTCTGCATTGCTCAAAAAGGAAATGTGGCTGAAATTGCCCTATAGGGAAAAGTTTGAAAAAACCATTATTACATCTCACTATCTTACTGTTGTCTTTGAACACACATGCATGTTAACATAGAAAGACCAAATTTAGGCGGGTTTTCGACTCTAATCCCAGTTAAGCCTCAAACTATGCTCATTGAGTTCACCATCCAGCACAACATTTCCGATAGTAGAATTCTTGTTCCATCATGGAATTTTTCCTTTCTTGGTATGTTCTCCTTAATATGGTGTGCTTGCTTAAGCATTCCTGACAAATATTTTCTATCAGGGAAGTATATTTTGCAGTCAAGTGAGTGGAATATTGCATTAATTCTTTGGAGGAGATCTGAACCCTAACCCTAACCAGTGCAAACACAAACCTAGGGTTAGGGTTAGAACTCCAGCAAAACGTAGATACTTTTTGATGGCATGGCTGTGTTTTAGGACTGAAATGATATTTAGGAAAAGCGTTATTTCAGTGATATCTTCAAAAAAAAATTCTTCCATATTTTGGTACTCTGCATTGCTCAAAAAGGAAATGTTGCTGAAATTGCCCTATAGGGAAAAGTTTGAAAAAACTATTATTACATCTCAGTATCCTACCGTTGGCTTTGAACACACATGCATGTTAACATAGAAAGACCAAATTTAGGCGGGTTTTCGACTCTAATCCCAGTTAAGCCTCAAACTATGCTCATTGAGATCACCATCCAGCACAACATTTCCGATAGTAGAATACTTGTTCCAGCATGGAATTTTTCCTTTCTTGGTACGTTCTCCTTAGTATGGTGTGCTTGCTTAACCATTCCTGACAAATATTTTCTATCAGTGAAGTATATTTTGCAGTCAAGTGACTGGAATATTGCATTAATTCTTTGGAGGAGATCTGAACCCTAACCCTAACCAGTGCAAACACAAAGCTAGGGTTAGGGTTAGAACTCCAGCAATACGTAGATACTTTTTGATGGCGTGGCTGTGTTTTAGGACAGAAATGATATTTAGGAAAAGCGTTATTTCAGTGATATCTTCAAAAAAAAATTCTTCCATATTTTGGTACTCTGCATTGCTCAAAAAGGAAATGTGGCTGAAATTGCCCTATAGGGAAAAGTTTGAAAAAACCATTATTACATCTCACTATCTTACTGTTGTGTTTGAAAAGACATGCATATTAACACAGAAAGACAAAATTTAGGCGGGTTTTCGACTCTAATCCCAGTTAAGCCTTAAACTATGCTCATTAAGATCAACATCCAGCACAACATTTCCGATAGTAGAATACTTGTTCCAGCATGGAATTTTTCCTTTCTTGGTACGTTCTCCTTAGTATGGTGTGCTTGCTTAAGCATTCCTGACAAATATTTTCTATCAGGGAAGTATATTTTGCAGTCAAGTGAGTGGAATATTGCATTAATTCTTTGGAGGAGATCTGAACCCTAACCCTAACCAGTGCAAACACAAACCTAGGGTTAGGGTTAGAACTCCAGCAAAACGTAGATACTTTTTGATGGCATGGCTGTGTTTTAGGACAGAAATGATATTTAGGAAAAGCGTTATTTCAGTGATATCTTCAAAAAAAAATTCTTCCATATTTTGGTACTCTGCATTGCTCAAAAAGGAAATGTTGCTGAAATTGCCCTAAAGGGAAAAGTTTGAAAAAACTATTATTAGATCCCACTATCTTACTGTTGTCTTTGAACACACATGCATATTAACACAGAAATACCAAATTTAGGCGGGTTTTCGACTCTAATCCCAGTTAAGCCTTAAACTATGCTCATTGAGATCAACATCCAGCACAACATTTCCGATAGTAGAATTCTTGTTCCAGCATGGAATTTTTCCTTTCTTGGTACGTTCTCCTTAGTATGGTGTGCTTGCTTAACCATTCCTGACAAATATTTTCTATCAGTGAAGTATATTTTGCAGTCAAGTGACTTGAATATTGCATTAATTCTTTGGAGGAGATCTGAACCCTAACCCTAACCAGTGCAAACACAAAGCTAGGGTTAGGGTTAGAATTCCAGCAAAACGTAGATACTTTTTGATGGCATGGCTGTGTTTAAGGACAAAAATGATATTTAGGAAAAGCGTTATTTCAGTGATATCTTCAAACAAAAATTCTTCCATATTTTGGTACTCTGCATTGCTCAAAAAGGAAATGTGGCTGAAATTGCCCTATAGGGAAAAGTTTGAAAAAACCATTATTACATCTCACTATCTTACTGTTGTCTTTGAACACACATGCATGTTAACATAGAAAGACCAAATTTAGGCGGGTTTTCATCTCTAATCCCAGTTAAGCCTTAAACTATGCTCATTGAGATCACCATCCAGCACAACATTTCCGATAATAGAATACTTGTTCCAGCATGGAATTTTTCCTTTCTTGGTACGTTCTCCTTAGTATGGTGTGCTTGCTTAACCATTCCTGACAAATATTTTCTATCAGTGAAGTATATTTTGCTGTCAAGTGACTGGAATATTGCATTAATTCTTTGGTGGAGATCTGAACCCTAACCCTAACCAGTGCAAACACAAAGCTAGGGTTAGGGTTAGAATTCCAGCAAAACGTAGATACTTTTTGATGGCATGGCTGTGTTTAAGGACAAAAATGATATTTAGGAAAAGCGTTATTTCAGTGATATCTTCAAACAAAAATTCTTCCATATTTTGGTACTCTGCATTGCTCAAAAAGGAAATGTGGCTGAAATTGCCCTATAGGGAAAAGTTTGAAAAAACCATTATTTCATCTCACTATCTTACTGTTGTCTTTGAAAACACATGCATATTAACACAGAAAGACCAAATTTAGGCGGGTTTTCGACTCTAATCCCAGTTAAGCCTGAAACTATGCTCTTTGAGATCACCATCCAGCACAACATTTCCGATAGTAGAATTCTTGTTCCATCATGGAATTTTTCCTTTCTTGGTATGTTCTCCTTAATATGGTGTGCTTGCTTAAGCATTCCTGACAAATATTTTCTATCAGGGAAGTATATTTTGCAGTCAAGTGAGTGGAATATTGCATTAATTCTTTGGAGGAGATCTGAACCCTAACCCTAACCAGTGCAAACACAAACCTAGGGTTAGGGTTAGAACTCCAGCAAAACGTAGATACTTTTTGATGGCATGGCTGTGTTTTAGGACTGAAATGATATTTAGGAAAAGCGTTATTTCAGTGATATCTTCAAAAAAAAATTCTTCCATATTTTGGTACTCTGCATTGCTCAAAAAGGAAATGTTGCTGAAATTGCCCTATAGGGAAAAGTTTGAAAAAACTATTATTACATCTCAGTATCCTACCGTTGGCTTTGAACACACATGCATGTTAACATAGAAAGACCAAATTTAGGCGGGTTTTCGTCTCTAATCCCAGTTAAGCCTTAAACTATGCTCATTGAGATCACCATCCAGCACAACATTTCCGATAGTAGAATACTTGTTCCAGCATGGAATTTTTCCTTTCTTGGTACGTTCTCCTTAGTATGGTGTGCTCATTAACCATTCCTGACAAATATTTTCTATCAGTGAAGTATATTTTGCAGTCAAGTGACTGGAATATTGCATTAATTCTTTGGTGGAGATCTGAACCCTAACCCTAACCAGTGCAAACACAAAGCTAGGGTTAGGGTTAGAATTCCAGCAAAACGTAGATACTTTTTGATGGCATGGCTGTGTTTAAGGACAAAAATGATATTTAGGAAAAGCGTTATTTCAGTGATATCTTCAAAAAAAAATTCTTCCATATTTTGGTACTCTGCATTGCTCAAAAAGGAAATGTGGCTGAAATTGCCCTATAGGGAAAAGTTTGAAAAAACCATTATTACATCTCACTATCTTACTGTTGTCTTTGAACACACATGCATGTTAACATAGAAAGACCAAATTTAGGCGGGTTTTCGTCTCTAATCCCAGTTAAGCCTTAAACTATGCTCATTGAGATCACCATCCAGCACAACATTTCCGATAATAGAATACTTGTTCCAGCATGGAATTTTTCCTTTCTTGGTACGTTCTCCTAAGTATGGTGTGCTTGCTTAACCATTCCTGACAAATATTTTCTATCAGTGAAGTATATTTTGCAGTCAAGTGACTGGAATATTGCATTAATTCTTTGGTGGAGATCTGAACCCTAACCCTAACCAGTGCAAACACAAAGCTAGTGTTAGGGTTAGAATTCCAGCAAAACGTAGATACTTTTTGATGGCATGGCTGTGTTTAAGGACAAAAATGATATTTAGGTAAAGCGTTATTTCAGTGATATCTTCAAACAAAAATTCTTCCATATTTTGGTACTCTGCATTGCTCAAAAAGGAAATGTGGCTGAAATTGCCCTATAGGGAAAAGTTTGAAAAAACCATTATTACATCTCACTATCTTACTGTTGTCTTTGAACACACATGCATGTTAACATAGAAAGACCAAATTTAGGCGGGTTTTCGTCTCTAATCCCAGTTAAGCCTTAAACTATGCTCATTGAGATCACCATCCAGCACAACACTTCCAATAATAGAATACTTGTTCCAGCTTGGAATTTTTCCTTTCTTGGTACGTTCTCCTTAGTATGGTGTGCTTGCTTAACCATTCCTGACAAATATTTTCTATCAGTGAAGTATATTTTGCAGTCAAGTGACTGGAATATTGCATTAATTCTTTGGAGGAGATCTGAACCCTAACCCTAACCAGTGCAAACACAAACCTAGGGTTAGGGTTAGAACTCCAGCAAAACGTAGATACTTTTTGATGGCATGGCTGTGTTTTAGGACAGAAATGATATTTAGGAAAAGCGTTATTTCAGTGATATCTTCAAACAAAAATTCTTCCATATTTTGGTACTCTGCATTGCTCAAAAAGGAAATGTGGCTGAAATTGCCCTATGGGGAAAAGTGTGAAAAAACCATTATTTCATCTCACTATCTTACTGTTGTCTTTGAAAACACATGCATATTAACACAGAAAGACCAAATTTAGGCGGGTTTTCGACTCTAATCCCAGTTAAGCCTGAAACTATGCTCTTTGAGATCACCATCCAGCACAACATTTCCGATAGTAGAATTCTTGTTCCATCATGGAATTTTTCCTTTCTTGGTATGTTCTCCTTAATATGGTGTGCTTGCTTAAGCATTCCTGACAAATATTTTCTATCAGGGAAGTATATTTTGCAGTCAAGTGAGTGGAATATTGCATTAATTCTTTGGAGGAGATCTGAACCCTAACCCTAACCAGTGCAAACACAAACCTAGGGTTAGGGTTAGAACTCCAGCAAAACGTAGATACTTTTTGATGGCATGGCTGTGTTTTACGACAGAAATGATATTTAGGAAAAGCGTTATTTCAGTGATATCTTCAAAAAAAAATTCTTCCATATTTTGGTACTCTGCATTGCTCAAAAAGGAAATGTTGCTGAAATTGCCCTAAAGGGAAAAGTTTGAAAAAACTATTATTAGATCTCACTATCTTACTGTTGTCTTTGAACACACATGCACATTAACACAGAAAGACCAAATTTATGCGGGTTTTCGACTCTAATCCCAGTTAAGCCTGAAACTATGCTCATTGAGATCACCATCCAGCACAACATTTCGGATAGTAGAATACTTGTTCCAGCATGGAATTTTTCCTTTCTTAGTACGTTCTCCTTAGTATGGTGTGCTTGCTTAACCATTCCTGACAAATATTTTCTATCAGTGAAGTATATTTTGCAGTCAAGTGACTGGAATATTGCATTAATTCTTTGGTGGAGATCTGAACCCTAACCCTAACCAGTGCAAACACAAAGCTAGGGTTAGGGTTAGAATTCCAGCAAAACGTAGATACTTTTTGATGGCATGGCTGTGTTTTAGGACAGAAATGATATTTAGGAAAAGCGTTATTTCAGTGATATCTTCAAACAAAAATTCTTCCATATTTTGGTACTCTGCATTGCTCAAAAAGGAAATGTGGCTGAAATTGCCCTATAGGGAAAAGTGTGAAAAAACCATTATTTCATCTCACTATCTTACTGTTGTCTTTGAAAACACATGCATATTAACACAGAAAGACCAAATTTAGGCGGGTTTTCGACTCTAATCCCAGTTAAGCCTGAAACTATGCTCTTTGAGATCACCATCCAGCACAACATTTCCGATAGTAGAATTCTTGTTCCATCATGGAATTTTTCCTTTCTTGGTATGTTCTCCTTAATATGGTGTGCTTGCTTAAGCATTCCTGACAAATATTTTCTATCAGGGAAGTATATTTTGCAGTCAAGTGAGTGGAATATTGCATTAATTCTTTGGAGGAGATCTGAACCCTAACCCTAACCAGTGCAAACACAAACCTAGGGTTAGGGTTAGAACTCCAGCAAAACGTAGATACTTTTTGATGGCATGGCTGTGTTTTACGACAGAAATGATATTTAGGAAAAGCGTTATTTCAGTGATATCTTCAAAAAAAAATTCTTCCATATTTTGGTACTCTGCATTGCTCAAAAAGGAAATGTGGCTGAAATTGCCCTATAGGGAAAAGTTTGAAAAAAACATTATTACATCTCACTATCTTACTGTTGTCTTTGAACACACATGCATGTTAACATAGAAAGACCAAATTTAGGCGGGTTTTCGACTCTAATCCCAGTTAAGCCTCAAACTATGCTCATTGAGATCACCATCCAGCACAACATTTCCGATAGTAGAATACTTGTTCCAGCATGGAATTTTTCCTTTCTTGGTACGTTCTCCTTAGTATGGTGTGCTTGCTTAACCATTCCTGACAAATATTTTCTATCAGTGAAGTATATTTTGCAGTCAAGTGACTGGAATATTGCATTAATTCTTTGGAGGAGATCTGAACCCTAACCCTAACCAGTGCAAACACAAAGCTAGGGTTAGGGTTAGAACTCCAGCAATACGTAGATACTTTTTGATGGCGTGGCTGTGTTTTAGGACAGAAATGATATTTAGGAAAAGCGTTATTTCAGTGATATCTTCAAAAAAAAATTCTTCCATATTTTGGTACTCTGCATTGCTCAAAAAGGAAATGTGGCTGAAATTGCCCTATAGGGAAAAGTTTGAAAAAACCATTATTACATCTCACTATCTTACTGTTGTGTTTGAAAAGACATGCATATTAACACAGAAAGACAAAATTTAGGCGGGTTTTCGACTCTAATCCCAGTTAAGCCTTAAACTATGCTCATTAAGATCAACATCCAGCACAACATTTCCGATAGTAGAATACTTGTTCCAGCATGGAATTTTTCCTTTCTTGGTACGTTCTCCTTAGTATGGTGTGCTTGCTTAAGCATTCCTGACAAATATTTTCTATCAGGGAAGTATATTTTGCAGTCAAGTGAGTGGAATATTGCATTAATTCTTTGGAGGAGATCTGAACCCTAACCCTAACCAGTGCAAACACAAACCTAGGGTTAGGGTTAGAACTCCAGCAAAACGTAGATACTTTTTGATGGCATGGCTGTGTTTTAGGACAGAAATGATATTTAGGAAAAGCGTTATTTCAGTGATATCTTCAAAAAAAAATTCTTCCATATTTTGGTACTCTGCATTGCTCAAAAAGGAAATGTTGCTGAAATTGCCCTAAAGGGAAAAGTTTGAAAAAACTATTATTAGATCCCACTATCTTACTGTTGTCTTTGAACACACATGCATATTAACACAGAAATACCAAATTTAGGCGGGTTTTCGACTCTAATCCCAGTTAAGCCTTAAACTATGCTCATTGAGATCAACATCCAGCACAACATTTCCGATAGTAGAATTCTTGTTCCAGCATGGAATTTTTCCTTTCTTGGTACGTTCTCCTTAGTATGGTGTGCTTGCTTAACCATTCCTGACAAATATTTTCTATCAGTGAAGTATATTTTGCAGTCAAGTGACTTGAATATTGCATTAATTCTTTGGAGGAGATCTGAACCCTAACCCTAACCAGTGCAAACACAAAGCTAGGGTTAGGGTTAGAATTCCAGCAAAACGTAGATACTTTTTGATGGTATGGCTGTGTTTAAGGACAAAAATGATATTTAGGAAAAGCGTTATTTCAGTGATATCTTCAAAAAAAAATTCTTCCATATTTTGGTACTCTGCATTGCTCAAAAAGGAAATGTGGCTGAAATTGCCCTATAGGGAAAAGTTTGAAAAAACCATTATTACATCTCACTATCTTACTGTTGTCTTTGAACACACATGCAAGTTAACATAGAAAGACCAAATTTAGGCGGGTTTTCGACTCTAATCCCAGTTAAGCCTGAAACTATGCTCATTGAGATCACCATCCAGCACAACATTTCCGATAGTAGAATACTTGTTCCAGCATGGAATTTTTCCTTTCTTGGTACGTTCTCCTTAGTATGGTGTGCTTGCTTAAGCATTCCTGACAAATATTTTCTATCAGGGAAGTATATTTTGCAGTCAAGTGAGTGGAATATTGCATTAATTCTTTGGAGGAGATCTGAACCCTAACCCTAACCAGTGCAAACACAAAGCTAGGGTTAGGGTTAGAACTCCAGCAAAACGTAGATACTATTTGATGGCATGGCTGTGTTTTAGGACAGAAATGATATTTAGGAAAAGCGTTATTTCAGTGATATCTTCAAAAAAAAAATCTTCCATATTTTGGTACTCTGCATTGCTCAAAAAGGAAATGTTGCTGAAATTGCCCTAAAGGGAAAAGTTTGAAAAAACTATTATTACATCTCAGTATCCTACCGTTGGCTTTGAACAGACATGCATGTTAACATAGAAAGACCAAATTTAGGCGGGTTTTCGTCTCTAATCCCAGTTAAGCCTTAAACTATGCTCATTGAGATCACCATCCAGCACAACATTTCCGATAGTAGAATACTTGTTCCAGCATGGAATTTTTCCTTTCTTGGTACGTTCTCCTTAATATGGTGTGCTTGCATAATCATTCCTGACAAATATTTTCTATCAGTGAAGTATATTTTGCAGTCAAGTGAGTGGAATATTGCATTAATTCTTCTTAGGAGATCTCAACCCTAACCCTAACCAGTGCAAACACAAAGCTAGGGTTAGGGTTAGAATTCCAGCAAAACGTAGATACTTTTTGATGGCATGGCTGTGTTTTAGGACTGAAATGATATTTAGGAAAAGCGTTATTTCAGTGATATCTTCAAAAAAAAATTCTTCCATATTTTGGTACTCTGCATTGCTCAAAAAGGAAATGTTGCTGAAATTGCCCTATAAGGAAAAGTTTGAAAAAACTATTATTACATCTCAGTATCCTACCGTTGGCTTTGAACACACATGCATGTTAACATAGAAAGACCAAATTTAGGCGGGTTTTCGTCTCTAATCCCAGTTAAGCCTTAAACTATGCTCATTGAGATCACCATCCAGCACAACATTTCCGATAATAGAATACTTGTTCCAGCATGGAATTTTTCCTTTCTTGGTACGTTCTCCTTAGTATGGTGTGCTTGCTTAACCATTCCTGACAAATATTTTCTATCAGTGAAGTATATTTTGCAGTCAAGTGACTGGAATATTGCATTAATTCTTTGGTGGAGATCTGAACCCTAACCCTAACCAGTGCAAACACAAAGCTAGGGTTAGGGTTAGAATTCCAGCAAAACGTAGATACTTTTTGATGGCATGGCTGTGTTTAAGGACAAAAATGATATTTAGGAAAAGCGTTATTTCAGTGATATCTTCAAACAAAAATTCTTCCATATTTTGGTACTCTGCATTGCTCAAAAAGGAAATGTGGCTGAAATTGCCCTATAGGGAAAAGTTTGAAAAAACCATTATTACATCTCACTATCTTACTGTTGTCTTTGAACACACATGCATGTTAACATAGAAAGACCAAATTTAGGCGGGTTTTCATCTCTAATCCCAGTTAAGCCTTAAACTATGCTCATTGAGATCACCATCCAGCACAACATTTCCGATAATAGAATACTTGTTCCAGCATGGAATTTTTCCTTTCTTGGTACGTTCTCCTTAGTATGGTGTGCTTGCTTAACCATTCCTGACAAATATTTTCTATCAGTGAAGTATATTTTGCTGTCAAGTGACTGGAATATTGCATTAATTCTTTGGTGGAGATCTGAACCCTAACCCTAACCAGTGCAAACACAAAGCTAGGGTTAGGGTTAGAATTCCAGCAAAACGTAGATACTTTTTGATGGCATGGCTGTGTTTAAGGACAAAAATGATATTTAGGAAAAGCGTTATTTCAGTGATATCTTCAAACAAAAATTCTTCCATATTTTGGTACTCTGCATTGCTCAAAAAGGAAATGTGGCTGAAATTGCCCTATAGGGAAAAGTTTGAAAAAACCATTATTTCATCTCACTATCTTACTGTTGTCTTTGAAAACACATGCATATTAACACAGAAAGACCAAATTTAGGCGGGTTTTCGACTCTAATCCCAGTTAAGCCTGAAACTATGCTCTTTGAGATCACCATCCAGCACAACATTTCCGATAGTAGAATTCTTGTTCCATCATGGAATTTTTCCTTTCTTGGTATGTTCTCCTTAATATGGTGTGCTTGCTTAAGCATTCCTGACAAATATTTTCTATCAGGGAAGTATATTTTGCAGTCAAGTGAGTGGAATATTGCATTAATTCTTTGGAGGAGATCTGAACCCTAACCCTAACCAGTGCAAACACAAACCTAGGGTTAGGGTTAGAACTCCAGCAAAACGTAGATACTTTTTGATGGCATGGCTGTGTTTTACGACAGAAATGATATTTAGGAAAAGCGTTATTTCAGTGATATCTTCAAAAAAAAATTTTTCCATATTTTGGTACTCTGCATTGCTCAAAAAGGAAATGTTGCTGAAATTGCCCTAAAGGGAAAAGTTTGAAAAAACTATTATTAGATCTCACTATCTTACTGTTGTCTTTGAACACACATGCATATTAACACAGAAAGACCAAATTTATGCGGGTTTTCGACTCTAATCCCAGTTAAGCCTTAAACTATGCTCATTGAGATCACCATCCAGCACAACATTTCGGATAGTAGAATACTTGTTCCAGCATGGAATTTTTCCTTTCTTGGTACGTTCTCCTTAGTATGGTGTGCTTGCTTAACCATTCCTGACAAATATTTTCTATCAGTGAAGTATATTTTGCAGTCAAGTGACTGGAATATTGCATTAATTCTTTGGAGGAGATCTGAACCCTAACCCTAACCAGTGCAAACACAAACCTAGGGTTAGGGTTAGAATTCCAGCAAAACGTAGATACTTTTTGATGGCATGGCTGTGTTTAAGGACAAAAATGATATTTAGGAAAAGCGTTATTTCAGTGATATCTTCAAAAAAAAATTCTTCCATATTTTGGTACTCTGCATTGCTCAAAAAGGAAATGTGGCTGAAATTGCCCTATAGGGAAAAGTTTGAAAAAACCATTATTACATCTCACTATCTTACTGTTGTCTTTGAACACACATGCATGTTAACATAGAAAGACCAAATTTAGGCGGGTTTTCGACTCTAATCCCAGTTAAGCCTCAAACTATGCTCATTGAGATCACCATCCAGCACAACATTTCCGATAGTAGAATACTTGTTCCAGCATGGAATTTTTCCTTTCTTGGTACGTTCTCCTTAGTATGGTGTGCTTGCTTAACCATTCCTGACAAATATTTTCTATCAGTGAAGTATATTTTGCAGTCAAGTGACTGGAATATTGCATTAATTCTTTGGAGGAGATCTGAACCCTAACCCTAACCAGTGCAAACACAAAGCTAGGGTTAGGGTTAGAACTCCAGCAATACGTAGATACTTTTTGATGGCGTGGCTGTGTTTTAGGACAGAAATGATATTTAGGAAAAGCGTTATTTCAGTGATATCTTCAAAAAAAAATTCTTCCATATTTTGGTACTCTGCATTGCTCAAAAAGGAAATGTGGCTGAAATTGCCCTATAGGGAAAAGTTTGAAAAAACCATTATTACATCTCACTATCTTACTGTTGTGTTTGAAAAGACATGCATATTAACACAGAAAGACAAAATTTAGGCGGGTTTTCGACTCTAATCCCAGTTAAGCCTTAAACTATGCTCATTAAGATCAACATCCAGCACAACATTTCCGATAGTAGAATACTTGTTCCAGCATGGAATTTTTCCTTTCTTGGTACGTTCTCCTTAGTATGGTGTGCTTGCTTAAGCATTCCTGACAAATATTTTCTATCAGGGAAGTATATTTTGCAGTCAAGTGAGTGGAATATTGCATTAATTCTTTGGAGGAGATCTGAACCCTAACCCTAACCAGTGCAAACACAAACCTAGGGTTAGGGTTAGAACTCCAGCAAAACGTAGATACTTTTTGATGGCATGGCTGTGTTTTAGGACAGAAATGATATTTAGGAAAAGCGTTATTTCAGTGATATCTTCAAAAAAAAATTCTTCCATATTTTGGTACTCTGCATTGCTCAAAAAGGAAATGTTGCTGAAATTGCCCTAAAGGGAAAAGTTTGAAAAAACTATTATTAGATCCCACTATCTTACTGTTGTCTTTGAACACACATGCATATTAACACAGAAATACCAAATTTAGGCGGGTTTTCGACTCTAATCCCAGTTAAGCCTTAAACTATGCTCATTGAGATCAACATCCAGCACAACATTTCCGATAGTAGAATTCTTGTTCCAGCATGGAATTTTTCCTTTCTTGGTACGTTCTCCTTAGTATGGTGTGCTTGCTTAACCATTCCTGACAAATATTTTCTATCAGTGAAGTATATTTTGCAGTCAAGTGACTTGAATATTGCATTAATTCTTTGGAGGAGATCTGAACCCTAACCCTAACCAGTGCAAACACAAAGCTAGGGTTAGGGTTAGAATTCCAGCAAAACGTAGATACTTTTTGATGGCATGGCTGTGTTTAAGGACAAAAATGATATTTAGGAAAAGCGTTATTTCAGTGATATCTTCAAAAAAAAATTCTTCCATATTTTGGTACTCTGCATTGCTCAAAAAGGAAATGTGGCTGAAATTGCCCTATAGGGAAAAGTTTGAAAAAACCATTATTACATCTCACTATCTTACTGTTGTCTTTGAACACACATGCAAGTTAACATAGAAAGACCAAATTTAGGCGGGTTTTCGACTCTAATCCCAGTTAAGCCTGAAACTATGCTCATTGAGATCACCATCCAGCACAACATTTCCGATAGTAGAATACTTGTTCCAGCATGGAATTTTTCCTTTCTTGGTACGTTCTCCTTAGCATGGTGTGCTTGCTTAAGCATTCCTGACAAATATTTTCTATCAGGGAAGTATATTTTGCAGTCAAGTGAGTGGAATATTGCATTAATTCTTTGGAGGAGATCTGAACCCTAACCCTAACCAGTGCAAACACAAAGCTAGGGTTAGGGTTAGAACTCCAGCAAAACGTAGATACTATTTGATGGCATGGCTGTGTTTTAGGACAGAAATGATATTTAGGAAAAGCGTTATTTCAGTGATATCTTCAAAAAAAAAATCTTCCATATTTTGGTACTCTGCATTGCTCAAAAAGGAAATGTTGCTGAAATTGCCCTAAAGGGAAAAGTTTGAAAAAACTATTATTACATCTCAGTATCCTACCGTTGGCTTTGAACAGACATGCATGTTAACATAGAAAGACCAAATTTAGGCGGGTTTTCGTCTCTAATCCCAGTTAAGCCTTAAACTATGCTCATTGAGATCACCATCCAGCACAACATTTCCGATAGTAGAATACTTGTTCCAGCATGGAATTTTTCCTTTCTTGGTACGTTCTCCTTAATATGGTGTGCTTGCATAATCATTCCTGACAAATATTTTCTATCAGTGAAGTATATTTTGCAGTCAAGTGAGTGGAATATTGCATTAATTCTTCTTAGGAGATCTCAACCCTAACCCTAACCAGTGCAAACACAAAGCTAGGGTTAGGGTTAGAATTCCAGCAAAACGTAGATACTTTTTGATGGCATGGCTGTGTTTTAGGACTGAAATGATATTTAGGAAAAGCGTTATTTCAGTGATATCTTCAAAAAAAAATTCTTCCATATTTTGGTACTCTGCATTGCTCAAAAAGGAAATGTTGCTGAAATTGCCCTATAAGGAAAAGTTTGAAAAAACTATTATTACATCTCAGTATCCTACCGTTGGCTTTGAACACACATGCATGTTAACATAGAAAGACCAAATTTAGGCGGGTTTTCGTCTCTAATCCCAGTTAAGCCTTAAACTATGCTCATTGAGATCACCATCCAGCACAACATTTCCGATAATAGAATACTTGTTCCAGCATGGAATTTTTCCTTTCTTGGTACGTTCTCCTTAGTATGGTGTGCTTGCTTAACCATTCCTGACAAATATTTTCTATCAGTGAAGTATATTTTGCAGTCAAGTGACTGGAATATTGCATTAATTCTTTGGTGGAGATCTGAACCCTAACCCTAACCAGTGCAAACACAAAGCTAGGGTTAGGGTTAGAATTCCAGCAAAACGTAGATACTTTTTGATGGCATGGCTGTGTTTAAGGACAAAAATGATATTTAGGAAAAGCGTTATTTCAGTGATATCTTCAAACAAAAATTCTTCCATATTTTGGTACTCTGCATTGCTCAAAAAGGAAATGTGGCTGAAATTGCCCTATAGGGAAAAGTTTGAAAAAACCATTATTACATCTCACTATCTTACTGTTGTCTTTGAACACACATGCATGTTAACATAGAAAGACCAAATTTAGGCGGGTTTTCATCTCTATTCCCAGTTAAGCCTTAAACTATGCTCATTGAGATCACCATCCAGCACAACATTTCCGATAATAGAATACTTGTTCCAGCATGGAATTTTTCCTTTCTTGGTACGTTCTCCTTAGTATGGTGTGCTTGCTTAACCATTCCTGACAAATATTTTCTATCAGTGAAGTATATTTTGCTGTCAAGTGACTGGAATATTGCATTAATTCTTTGGTGGAGATCTGAACCCTAACCCTAACCAGTGCAAACACAAAGCTAGGGTTAGGGTTAGAATTCCAGCAAAACGTAGATACTTTTTGATGGCATGGCTGTGTTTAAGGACAAAAATGATATTTAGGAAAAGCGTTATTTCAGTGATATCTTCAAACAAAAATTCTTCCATATTTTGGTACTCTGCATTGCTCAAAAAGGAAATGTGGCTGAAATTGCCCTATAGGGAAAAGTTTGAAAAAACCATTATTTCATCTCACTATCTTACTGTTGTCTTTGAAAACACATGCATATTAACACAGAAAGACCAAATTTAGGCGGGTTTTCGACTCTAATCCCAGTTAAGCCTGAAACTATGCTCTTTGAGATCACCATCCAGCACAACATTTCCGATAGTAGAATTCTTGTTCCATCATGGAATTTTTCCTTTCTTGGTATGTTCTCCTTAATATGGTGTGCTTGCTTAAGCATTCCTGACAAATATTTTCTATCAGTGAAGTATATTTTGCAGTCAAGTGACTGGAATATTGCATTAATTCTTTGGAGGAGATCTGAACCCTAACCCTAACCAGTGCAAACACAAAGCTAGGGTTAGGGATAGAATTCCAGCAAAACGTAGATACTTTTTGATGGCATGGCTGTGTTTAAGGACAAAAATGATATTTAGGAAAAGCGTTATTTCAGTGATATCTTCAAAAAAAAATTTTTCCATATTTTGGTACTCTGCATTGCTCAAAAAGGAAATGTGGCTGAAATTGCCCTATAGGGAAAAGTTTGAAAAAACCATTATTACATCTCACTATCTTACTGTTGTCTTTGAACACACATGCATGTTAACATAGAAAGACCAAATTTAGGCGGGTTTTCGACTCTAATCCCAGTTAAGCCTCAAACTATGCTCATTGAGATCACCATCCAGCACAACATTTCCGATAGTAGAATTCTTGTTCCATCATGGAATTTTTCCTTTCTTGGTATGTTCTCCTTAATATGGTGTGCTTGCTTAAGCATTCCTGACAAATATTTTCTATCAGGGAAGTATATTTTGCAGTCAAGTGAGTGGAATATTGCATTAATTCTTTGGAGGAGATCTGAACCCTCACCCTAACCAGTGCAAACACAAACCTAGGGTTAGGGTTAGAACTCCAGCAAAACGTAGATACTTTTTGATGGCATGGCTGTGTTTTAGGACTGAAATGATATTTAGGAAAAGCGTTATTTCAGTGATATCTTCAAAAAAAAATTCTTCCATATTTTGGTACTCTGCATTGCTCAAAAAGGAAATGTTGCTGAAATTGCCCTATAGGGAAAAGTTTGAAAAAACTATTATTACATCTCAGTATCCTACCGTTGGCTTTGAACACACATGCATGTTAACATAGAAAGACCAAATTTAGGCGGGTTTTCGTCTCTAATCCCAGTTAAGCCTTAAACTATGCTCATTGAGATCACCATCCAGCACAACATTTCCGATAATAGAATACTTGTTCCAGCATGGAATTTTTCCTTTCTTGGTACGTTCTCCTTAGTATGGTGTGCTTGCTTAACCATTCCTGACAAATATTTTCTATCAGTGAAGTATATTTTGCAGTCAAGTGACTGGAATATTGCATTAATTCTTTGGTGGAGATCTGAACCCTAACCCTAACCAGTGCAAACACAAAGCTAGGGTTAGGGTTAGAATTCCAGCAAAACGTAGATACTTTTTGATGGCATGGCTGTGTTTAAGGACAAAAATGATATTTAGGAAAAGCGTTATTTCAGTGATATCTTCAAACAAAAATTCTTCCATATTTTGGTACTCTGCATTGCTCAAAAAGGAAATGTGGCTGAAATTGATCTATAGGGAAAAGTTTGAAAAAACCATTATTACATCTCACTATCTTACTGTTGTCTTTGAACACACATGCATGTTAACATAGAAAGACCAAATTTAGGCGGGTTTTCGTCTCTAATCCCAGTTAAGCCTTAAACTATGCTCATTGAGATCACCATCCAGCACAACATTTCCGATAATAGAATACTTGTTCCAGCATGGAATTTTTCCTTTCTTGGTACGTTCTCCTAAGTATGGTGTGCTTCCTTAACCATTCCTGACAAATATTTTCTATCAGTGAAGTATATTTTGCAGTCAAGTGACTGGAATTTTGCATTAATTCTTTGGTGGAGATCTGAACCCTAACCCTAACCAGTGCAAACACAAAGCTAGTGTTAGGGTTAGAATTCCAGCAAAACGTAGATACTTTTTGATGGCATGGCTGTGTTTAAGGACATAAATGATATTTAGGTAAAGCGTTATTTCAGTGATATCTTCAAACAAAAATTCTTCCATATTTTGGTACTCTGCATTGCTCAAAAAGGAAATGTGGCTGAAATTGCCCTATAGGGAAAAGTTTGAAAAAACCATTATTTCATCTCACTATCTTACTGTTGTCTTTGAAAACACATGCATATTAACACAGAAAGACCAAATTTAGGCGGGTTTTCGACTCTAATCCCAGTTAAGCCTGAAACTATGCTCTTTGAGATCACCATCCAGCACAACATTTCCGATAGTAGAATTCTTGTTCCATCATGGAATTTTTCCTTTCTTGGTATGTTCTCCTTAATATGGTGTGCTTGCTTAAGCATTCCTGACAAATATTTTCTATCAGGGAAGTATATTTTGCAGTCAAGTGAGTGGAATATTGCATTAATTCTTTGGAGGAGATCTGAACCCTAACCCTAACCAGTGCAAACACAAACCTAGGGTTAGGGTTAGAACTCCAGCAAAACGTAGATACTTTTTGATGGCATGGCTGTGTTTTACGACAGAAATGATATTTAGGAAAAGCGTTATTTCAGTGATATCTTCAAAAAAAAATTCTTCCATATTTTGGTACTCTGCATTGCTCAAAAAGGAAATGTGGCTGAAATTGCCCTAAAGGGAAAAGTTTGAAAAAACTATTATTAGATCTCACTATCTTACTGTTGTCTTTGAACACACATGCATATTAACACAGAAAGACCAAATTTATGCGGGTTTTCGACTCTAATCCCAGTTAAGCCTTAAACTATGCTCATTGAGATCACCATCCAGCACAACATTTCGGATAGTAGAATACTTGTTCCAGCATGGAATTTTTCCTTTCTTGGTACGTTCTCCTTAGTATGGTGTGCTTGCTTAACCATTCCTGACAAATATTTTCTATCAGTGAAGTATATTTTGCAGTCAAGTGACTGGAATATTGCATTAATTCTTTGGAGGAGATCTGAACCCTAACCCTAACCAGTGCAAACACAAAGCTAGGGTTAGGGTTAGAATTCCAGCAAAACGTAGATACTTTTTGATGGCATGGCTGTGTTTAAGGACAAAAATGATATTTAGGAAAAGCGTTATTTCAGTGATATCTTCAAAAAAAAATTTTTCCATATTTTGGTACTCTGCATTGCTCAAAAAGGAAATGTGGCTGAAATTGCCCTATAGGGAAAAGTTTGAAAAAACCATTATTACATCTCACTATCTTACTGTTGTCTTTGAACACACATGCATGTTAACATAGAAAGACCAAATTTAGGCGGGTTTTCGACTCTAATCCCAGTTAAGCCTCAAACTATGCTCATTGAGATCACCATCCAGCACAACATTTCCGATAGTAGAATTCTTGTTCCATCATGGAATTTTTCCTTTCTTGGTATGTTCTCCTTAATATGGTGTGCTTGCTTAAGCATTCCTGACAAATATTTTCTATCAGGGAAGTATATTTTGCAGTCAAGTGAGTGGAATATTGCATTAATTCTTTGGAGGAGATCTGAACCCTAACCCTAACCAGTGCAAACACAAACCTAGGGTTAGGGTTAGAACTCCAGCAAAACGTAGATACTTTTTGATGGCATGGCTGTGTTTTAGGACTGAAATGATATTTAGGAAAAGCGTTATTTCAGTGATATCTTCAAAAAAAAATTCTTCCATATTTTGGTACTCTGCATTGCTCAAAAAGGAAATGTTGCTGAAATTGCCCTATAGGGAAAAGTTTGAAAAAACTATTATTACATCTCAGTATCCTACCGTTGGCTTTGAACACACATGCATGTTAACATAGAAAGACCAAATTTAGGCGGGTTTTCGTCTCTAATCCCAGTTAAGCCTTAAACTATGCTCATTGAGATCACCATCCAGCACAACATTTCCGATAATAGAATACTTGTTCCAGCATGGAATTTTTCCTTTCTTGGTACGTTCTCCTTAGTATGGTGTGCTTGCTTAACCATTCCTGACAAATATTTTCTATCAGTGAAGTATATTTTGCAGTCAAGTGACTGGAATATTGCATTAATTCTTTGGTGGAGATCTGAACCCTAACCCTAACCAGTGCAAACACAAAGCTAGGGTTAGGGTTAGAATTCCAGCAAAACGTAGATACTTTTTGATGGCATGGCTGTGTTTAAGGACAAAAATGATATTTAGGAAAAGCGTTATTTCAGTGATATCTTCAAACAAAAATTCTTCCATATTTTGGTACTCTGCATTGCTCAAAAAGGAAATGTGGCTGAAATTGATCTATAGGGAAAAGTTTGAAAAAACCATTATTACATCTCACTATCTTACTGTTGTCTTTGAACACACATGCATGTTAACATAGAAAGACCAAATTTAGGCGGGTTTTCGTCTCTAATCCCAGTTAAGCCTTAAACTATGCTCATTGAGATCACCATCCAGCACAACATTTCCGATAGTAGAATACTTGTTCCAGCATGGAATTTTTCCTTTCTTGGTACGTTCTCCTTAGTGTGGTGTGCTTGCTTAACCATTCCTGACAAATATTTTCTATCAGTGAAGTATATTTTGCAGTCAAGTGACTGGAATTTTGCATTAATTCTTTGGTGGAGATCTGAACCCTAACCCTAACCAGTGCAAACACAAAGCTAGTGTTAGGGTTAGAATTCCAGCAAAACGTAGATACTTTTTGATGGCATGGCTGTGTTTAAGGACATAAATGATATTTAGGTAAAGCGTTATTTCAGTGATATCTTCAAACAAAAATTCTTCCATATTTTGGTACTCTGCATTGCTCAAAAAGGAAATGTGGCTGAAATTGCCCTATAGGGAAAAGTTTGAAAAAACCATTATTACATCTCACTATCTTACTGTTGTCTTTGAACACACATGCATGTTAACATAGAAAGACCATATTTAGGCGGGTTTTCGTCTCTAATCCCAGTTAAGCCTTAAACTATGCTCATTGAGATCACCATCCAGCACAACATTTCCGATAATAGAATACTTGTTCCAGCATGGAATTTTTCCTTTCTTGGTACGTTCTCCTTAGTATGGTGTGCTTGCTTAACCATTCCTGACAAATATTTTCTATCAG
Source organism: Lepisosteus oculatus (assembly GCF_040954835.1). Taxonomy (NCBI): domain Eukaryota; kingdom Metazoa; phylum Chordata; class Actinopteri; order Semionotiformes; family Lepisosteidae; genus Lepisosteus; species Lepisosteus oculatus. The sequence continues at coordinate 27,575,219 of NC_090706.1, forward strand.
TGAAGTATATTTTGCAGTCAAGTGACTGGAATATTGCATTAATTCTTTGGAGGAGATCTGAACCCTAACCCTAACCAGTGCAAACACAAACCTAGGGTTAGGGTTAGAACTCCAGCAAAACGTAGATACTTTTTGATGGCATGGCTGTGTTTCAGGACAAAAATGATATTTAGGAAAAGCGTTATTTCAGTGATATCTTCAAAAAAAAATTATTCCATATTTTGGTACTCTGCATTGCTCAAAAAGGAAATGTGGCTGAAATTGCCCTATAGGGAAAAGTTTGAAAAAACCATTATTACATCTCACTATCTTACTGTTGTCTTTGAACACACATTCATGTTAACATAGAAAGACCAAATTTAGGCGGGTTTTCGTCTCTAATCCCAGTTAAGCCTGAAACTATGCTCATTGAGATCACCATCCAGCACAACATTTCCGATAATAGAATACTTGTTCCAGCATGGAATTTTTCCTTTCTTGGTACGTTCTCCTAAGTATGGTGTGCTTCCTTAACCATTCCTGACAAATATTTTCTATCAGTGAAGTATATTTTGCAGTCAAGTGACTGGAATTTTGCATTAATTCTTTGGTGGAGATCTGAACCCTAACCCTAACCAGTGCAAACACAAAGCTAGTGTTAGGGTTAGAATTCCAGCAAAACGTAGATACTTTTTGATGGCATGGCTGTGTTTAAGGACATAAATGATATTTAGGTAAAGCGTTATTTCAGTGATATCTTCAAACAAAAATTCTTCCATATTTTGGTACTCTGCATTGCTCAAAAAGGAAATGTGGCTGAAATTGCCCTATAGGGAAAAGTTTGAAAAAACCATTATTACATCTCACTATCTTACTGTTGTCTTTGAACACACATGCATGTTAACATAGAAAGACCATATTTAGGCGGGTTTTCGTCTCTAATCCCAGTTAAGCCTTAAACTATGCTCATTGAGATCACCATCCAGCACAACATTTCCGATAATAGAATACTTGTTCCAGCATGGAATTTTTCCTTTCTTGGTACGTTCTCCTTAGTATGGTGTGCTTGCTTAACCATTCCTGACAAATATTTTCTATCAGTGAAGTATATTTTGCAGTCAAGTGACTGGAATATTGCATTAATTCTTTGGAGGAGATCTGAACCCTAACCCTAACCAGTGCAAACACAAACCTAGGGTTAGGGTTAGAACTCCAGCAAAACGTAGATACTTTTTGATGGCATGGCTGTGTTTTAGGACAGAAATGATATTTATGAAAAGCGTTATTTCAGTGATATCTTCAAAAAAAAAATTCTTCCATATTTTGGTACTCTGCATTGCTCAAAAAGGAAATGTGGCTGAAATTGCGCTATAGGGAAAAGTTTGAAAAAACCATTATTACATCTCACTATCTTACTGTTGTCTTTGAACACACATGCATGTTAACATAGAAAGACCAAATTTAGGCGGGTTTTCGACTCTAATCCCAGTTAAGCCTGAAACTATGCTCTTTGAGATCACCATCCAGCACAACATTTCCGACAGTAGAATTCTTGTTCCAGCATGGAATTTTTCCTTTCTTGGTACGTTCTCCTTAGTGTGGTGTGCTTGCTTAACCATTCCTGACAAATATTTTCTATCAGTGAAGTATATTTTGCAGTCAAGTGACTGGAATATTGCATTAATTCTTTGGTGGAGATCTGAACCCTAACCCTAACCAGTGCAAACACAAAGCTAGGGTTAGGGTTAGAATTCCAGCAAAACGTAGATACTTTTTGATGGCATGGCTGTGTTTAAGGACAAAAATGATATTTAGGAAAAGCGTTATTTCAGTGATATCTTCAAAAAAAAATTCTTCCATATTTTGGTACTCTGCATTGCTCAAAAAGGAAATGTGGCTGAAATTGCCCTATAGGGAAAAGTTTGAAAAAAACATTATTACATCTCACTATCTTACTGTTGTCTTTGAACACACATGCATGTTAACATAGAAAGACCAAATTTAGGCGGGTTTTCGTCTCTAATCCCAGTTAAGCCTTAAACTATGCTCATTGAGATCACCATCCAGCCCAACATTCCCGATAATAGAATACTTGTTCCAGCATGGAATTTTTCCTTTCTTGGTACGTTCTCCTAAGTATGGTGTGCTTGCTTAACCATTCCTGACAAATATTTTCTATCAGTGAAGTATATTTTGCAGTCAAGTGACTGGAATTTTGCATTAATTCTTTGGTGGAGATCTGAACCCTAACCCTAACCAGTGCAAACACAAAGCTAGTGTTAGGGTTAGAATTCCAGCAAAACGTAGATACTTTTTGATGGCGTGGCTGTGTTTTAGGACAGAAATGATATTTAGGAAAAGCGTTATTTCAGTGATATCTTCAAAAAATAATTCTTCCATATTTTGGTACTCTGCATTGCTCAAAAAGGAAATGTGGCTGAAATTGCCCTATAGGGAAAAGTTTGAAAAAACCATTATTACATCTCACTATCTTACTGTTGTCTTTGAAAACACATGCATATTAACACAGAAAGACCAAATTTAGGCGGGTTTTCGACTCTAATCCCAGTTAAGCCTGAAACTATGCTCTTTGAGATCACCATCCAGCACAACATTTCCGATAGTAGAATTCTTGTTCCATCATGGAATTTTTCCTTTCTTGGTATGTTCTTCTTAATATGGTGTGCTTGCTTAAGCATTCCTGACAAATATTTTCTATCAGGGAAGTATATTTTGCAGTCAAGTGAGTGGAATATTGCATTAATTCTTTGGAGGAGATCTGAACCCTAACCCTAACCAGTGCAAACACAAACCTAGGGTTAGGGTTAGAACTCCAGCAAAACGTAGATACTTTTTGATGGCATGGCTGTGTTTTAGGACAGAAATGATATTTAGGAAAAGCGTTATTTCAGTGATATCTTCAAAAAAAAATTCTTCCATATTTTGGTACTCTGCATTGCTCAAAAAGGAAATGTTGCTGAAATTGCCCTAAAGGGAAATGTTTGAAAAAACTATTATTAGATCCCACTATCTTACTGTTGTCTTTGAACACACATGCATATTAACACAGAAATACCAAATTTAGGCGGGTTTTCAACTCTAATCCCAGTTAAGCCTTAAACTATGCTCATTGAGATCAACATCCAGCACAACATTTCCGATAATAGAATACTTGTTCCAGCATGGAATTTTTCCTTTCTTGGTACGTTCTCCTTAGTATGGTGTGCTTGCTTAACCATTCCTGACAAATATTTTCTATCAGTGAAGTATATTTTGCAGTCAAGTGAGTGGAATATTGCATTAATTCTTTGGAGGAGATCTGAACCCTAACCCTAACCAGTGCAAACACAAACCTAGGGTTAGGGTTAGAACTCCAGCAAAACGTAGATACTTTTTGATGGCATGGCTGTGTTTTAGGACAGAAATGATATTTAGGAAAAGCGTTATTTCAGTGATATCTTCAAAAAAAAATTCTTCCATATTTTGGTACTCTGCATTGCTCAAAAAGGAAATGTTGCTGAAATTGCCCTATAGGGAAAAGTTTGAAAAAACCATTATTACATCTCACTATCTTACTGTTGTCTTTGAACACACATGCATGTTAACATAGAAAGACCAAATTTAGGCGGGTTTTCGTCTCTAATCCCAGTTAAGCCTTAAACTATGCTCATTGAGATCACCATCCAGCACAACATTTCCGATAATAGATTACTTGTTCCAGCATGGAATTTTTCCTTTCTTGGTACATTCTCCTAAGTATGGTGTGCTTGCTTAACCATTCCTGACAAATATTTTCTATCAGTGAAGTATATTTTGCAGTCAAGTGAGTGGAATATTGCATTAATTCTTTGGAGGAGATCTGAACCCTAACCCTAACCATTGCAAACACAAAGCTAGGGTTAGGGTTAGAATTCCAGCAAAACGTAGATACTTTTTGATGGCATGGCTGTGTTTTAGGACAAAAATGATATTTAGGAAAAGCGTTATTTCAGTGATATCTTCAAAAAAAATTCTTCCATTTTTTGGAACTCTGCATTGCTCAAAAAGGAAATGTTGCTGAAATATCCCTAAAGGGAAAAGTTTGAAAAAACTATTATTACATCTCACTATCTTACTGTTGTCTTTGAACACACATGCATTTTAACATAGAAAGACCAAATTTAGGCGGGTTTTCGTCTCCAATCCCAGTTAAGCCTTAAACTATGCTCATTGAGATCACCATCCAGCACAACATTTCCGATAGTAGAATACTTGTTCCAGCATGGAATTTTTCCTTTCTTGGTACGTTCTCCTTAATATGGTGTGCTTGCTTAAGCATTCCTGACAAATATTTTCTATCAGTGAAGTATATTTTGCAGTCAAGTGAGTGGAATATTGCATTAATTCTTCTTAGGAGATCTCAACCCTAACCCTAACCAGTGCAAACACAAAGCTAGGGTTAGGGTTAGAACTCCAGCAAAACGTAGATACTTTTTGATGGCATGGCTGTGTTTTAGGACTGAAATGATATTTAGGAAAAGCGTTATTTCAGTGATATCTTCAAAAAAAAATTCTTCCATATTTTGGTACTCTGCATTGCTCAAAAAGGAAATGTTGCTGAAATTGCCCTAAAGGGAAAAGTTTGAAAAAACTATTATTACATCTCAGTATCCTACCGTTGGCTTTGAACACACATGCATGTTAACATAGAAAGACCAAATTTAGGCGGGTTTTCGCCTCTAATCCCAGTTAAGCCTTAAACTATGCTCATTGAGATCACCATCCAGCACAACATTTCCGATAGTAGAATTCTTGTTCCATCATGGAATTTTTCCTTTCTTGGTATGTTTTCCTTAGTATGGTGTGCTTGCTTAAGCATTCCTGACAAATATTTTCTATCAGTGAAGTATTTTTTGCAGTCAAGTGAGTGGAATATTGCATTAATTCTTTGGTGGAGATCTGAACCCTAACCCTAACCAGTGCAAACACAAAGCTAGGGTTAGGGTTAGAACTCCAGCAAAACGTAGATACTTTTTGATGGCATAGCTGTGTTTTAGGACTGAAATGATATTTAGGAAAAGCGTTATTTCAGTGATATCTTCAAAAAAAATTTCTTCCATTTTTTGGTACTCTTCATTGCTCAAAAAGGAAATGTTGCTGAAATTGCCCTAAAGGGAAAAGTTTGAAAAAACTATTATTACATCTCAGTATCTTACCGTTGGCTTTGAACACAAATGCATGTTAACATAGAAAGACCAAATTTAGGCGCGTTTTCGTCTCTAATCCCAGTTAAGCCTTAAACTATGCTCATTAAGATCACCATCCAGCACAACATTTCCGATAGTAGAATACTTGTTCCAGCATGGAATTTTTCCTTTCTTGGTACGTTCTCCTTAGTATGGTGTGCTTGCTTAACCATTCCTGACAAATATTTTCTATCAGTGAAGTATATTTTGCAGTCAAGTGAGTGGAATATTGCATTAATTCTTCTTAGGAGATCTGAACCCTAACCCTAACCAGTGCAAACACAAAGCTAGGGTTAGGGTTAGAATTCCAGCAAAACGTAGATACTTTTTGATGGCATGGCTGTGTTTTAGGACAGAAATGATATTTAGGAAAAGCGTTATTTCAGTGATATCTTCAAACAAAAATTCTTCCATATTTTGGTACTCTGCATTGCTCAAAAAGGAAATGTGGCTGAAATTGCCCTATAGGGAAAAGTTTGAAAAAACCATTATTACATCTCACTATCTTACTGTTGTCTTTGAACACACATGCATGTTAACATAGAAAGACCAAATTTAGGCGGGTTTTCATCTCTAATCCCAGTTAAGCCTTAAACTATGCTCATTGAGATCACCATCCAGCACAACATTTCCGATAATAGAATACTTGTTCCAGCATGGAATTTTTCCTTTCTTGGTACGTTCTCCTTAGTATGGTGTGCTTGCTTAACCATTCCTGACAAATATTTTCTATCAGTGAAGTATATTTTGCAGTCAAGTGACTGGAATATTGCATTAATTCTTTGGAGGAGATCTGAACCCTAACCCTAACCAGTGCAAACACAAAGCTAGGGTTAGGGTTAGAATTCCAGCAAAACGTAGATACTTTTTGATGGCATGGCTGTGTTTAAGGACAAAAATGATATTTAGGTAAAGCGTTATTTCAGTGATATCTTCAAACAATAATTCTTCCATATTTTGGTACTCTGCATTGCTCAAAAAGGAAATGTGGCTGAAATTGCCCTATAGGGAAAAGTTTGAAAAAACCATTATTACATCTCACTATCTTACTGTTGTCTTTGAAAACACATGCATATTAACACAGAAAGACCAAATTTAGGCGGGTTTTCGACTCTAATCCCAGTTAAGCCTGAAACTATGCTCTTTGAGATCACCATCCAGCACAACATTTCCGATAGTAGAATTCTTGTTCCATCATGGAATTTTTCCTTTCTTGGTATGTTCTTCTTAATATGGTGTGCTTGCTTAAGCATTCCTGACAAATATTTTCTATCAGGGAAGTATATTTTGCAGTCAAGTGAGTGGAATATTGCATTAATTCTTTGGAGGAGATCTGAACCCTAACCCTAACCAGTGCAAACACAAACCTAGGGTTAGGGTTAGAACTCCAGCAAAACGTAGATACTTTTTGATGGCATGGCTGTGTTTTAGGACAGAAATGATATTTAGGAAAAGCGTTATTTCAGTGATATCTTCAAAAAAAAATTCTTCCATATTTTGGTACTCTGCATTGCTCAAAAAGGAAATGTTGCTGAAATTGCCCTAAAGGGAAATGTTTGAAAAAACTATTATTAGATCCCACTATCTTACTGTTGTCTTTGAACACACATGCATATTAACACAGAAATACCAAATTTAGGCGGGTTTTCAACTCTAATCCCAGTTAAGCCTTAAACTATGCTCATTGAGATCAACATCCAGCACAACATTTCCGATAATAGAATACTTGTTCCAGCATGGAATTTTTCCTTTCTTGGTACGTTCTCCTTAGTATGGTGTGCTTGCTTAACCATTCCTGACAAATATTTTCTATCAGTGAAGTATTTTTTGCAGTCAAGTGAGTGGAATATTGCATTAATTCTTTGGTGGAGATCTGAACCCTAACCCTAACCAGTGCAAACACAAAGCTAGGGTTAGGGTTAGAACTCCAGCAAAACGTAGATACTTTTTGATGGCATAGCTGTGTTTTAGGACTGAAATGATATTTAGGAAAAGCGTTATTTCAGTGATATCTTCAAAAAAAATTTCTTCCATTTTTTGGTACTCTTCATTGCTCAAAAAGGAAATGTTGCTGAAATTGCCCTAAAGGGAAAAGTTTGAAAAAACTATTATTACATCTCAGTATCTTACCGTTGGCTTTGAACACAAATGCATGTTAACATAGAAAGACCAAATTTAGGCGCGTTTTCGTCTCTAATCCCAGTTAAGCCTTAAACTATGCTCATTAAGATCACCATCCAGCACAACATTTCCGATAGTAGAATACTTGTTCCAGCATGGAATTTTTCCTTTCTTGGTACGTTCTCCTTAGTATGGTGTGCTTGCTTAACCATTCCTGACAAATATTTTCTATCAGTGAAGTATATTTTGCAGTCAAGTGAGTGGAATATTGCATTAATTCTTTGGAGGAGATCTGAACCCTAACCCTAACCATTGCAAACACAAAGCTAGGGTTAGGGTTAGAATTCCAGCAAAACGTAGATACTTTTTGATGGCATGGCTGTGTTTTAGGACAAAAATGATATTTAGGAAAAGCGTTATTTCAGTGATATCTTCAAAAAAAATTCTTCCATTTTTTGGAACTCTGCATTGCTCAAAAAGGAAATGTTGCTGAAATATCCCTAAAGGGAAAAGTTTGAAAAAACTATTATTACATCTCACTATCTTACTGTTGTCTTTGAACACACATGCATTTTAACATAGAAAGACCAAATTTAGGCGGGTTTTCGTCTCCAATCCCAGTTAAGCCTTAAACTATGCTCATTGAGATCACCATCCAGCACAACATTTCCGATAGTAGAATACTTGTTCCAGCATGGAATTTTTCCTTTCTTGGTACGTTCTCCTTAATATGGTGTGCTTGCTTAAGCATTCCTGACAAATATTTTCTATCAGTGAAGTATATTTTGCAGTCAAGTGAGTGGAATATTGCATTAATTCTTCTTAGGAGATCTCAACCCTAACCCTAACCAGTGCAAACACAAAGCTAGGGTTAGGGTTAGAACTCCAGCAAAACGTAGATACTTTTTGATGGCATGGCTGTGTTTTAGGACTGAAATGATATTTAGGAAAAGCGTTATTTCAGTGATATCTTCAAAAAAAAATTCTTCCATATTTTGGTACTCTGCATTGCTCAAAAAGGAAATGTTGCTGAAATTGCCCTAAAGGGAAAAGTTTGAAAAAACTATTATTACATCTCAGTATCTTACCGTTGGCTTTGAACACAAATGCATGTTAACATAGAAAGACCAAATTTAGGCGCGTTTTCGTCTCTAATCCCAGTTAAGCCTTAAACTATGCTCATTAAGATCACCATCCAGCACAACATTTCCGATAGTAGAATACTTGTTCCAGCATGGAATTTTTCCTTTCTTGGTACGTTCTCCTTAGTATGGTGTGCTTGCTTAACCATTCCTGACAAATATTTTCTATCAGTGAAGTATATTTTGCAGTCAAGTGAGTGGAATATTGCATTAATTCTTCTTAGGAGATCTGAACCCTAACCCTAACCAGTGCAAACACAAAGCTAGGGTTAGGGTTAGAATTCCAGCAAAACGTAGATACTTTTTGATGGCATGGCTGTGTTTTAGGACAGAAATGATATTTAGGAAAAGCGTTATTTCAGTGATATCTTCAAACAAAAATTCTTCCATATTTTGGTACTCTGCATTGCTCAAAAAGGAAATGTGGCTGAAATTGCCCTATAGGGAAAAGTTTGAAAAAACCATTATTACATCTCACTATCTTACTGTTGTCTTTGAACACACATGCATGTTAACATAGAAAGACCAAATTTAGGCGGGTTTTCATCTCTAATCCCAGTTAAGCCTTAAACTATGCTCATTGAGATCACCATCCAGCACAACATTTCCGATAATAGAATACTTGTTCCAGCATGGAATTTTTCCTTTCTTGGTACGTTCTCCTTAGTATGGTGTGCTTGCTTAACCATTCCTGACAAATATTTTCTATCAGTGAAGTATATTTTGCAGTCAAGTGACTGGAATATTGCATTAATTCTTTGGAGGAGATCTGAACCCTAACCCTAACCAGTGCAAACACAAAGCTAGGGTTAGGGTTAGAATTCCAGCAAAACGTAGATACTTTTTGATGGCATGGCTGTGTTTAAGGACAAAAATGATATTTAGGTAAAGCGTTATTTCAGTGATATCTTCAAACAATAATTCTTCCATATTTTGGTACTCTGCATTGCTCAAAAAGGAAATGTGGCTGAAATTGCCCTATAGGGAAAAGTTTGAAAAAACCATTATTACATCTCACTATCTTACTGTTGTCTTTGAACACACATGCATGTTAACATAGAAAGACCAAATTTAGGCGGGTTTTCGTCTCTAATCCCAGTTAAGCCTTAAACTATGCTCATTGAGATCACCATCCAGCACAACATTTCCGATAGTAGAATACTTGTTCCAGCATGGAATTTTTCCTTTCTTGGTACGTTCTCCTTAGTATGGTGTGCTTGCTTAACCATTCCTGACAAATATTTTCTATCAGTGAAGTATATTTTGCAGTCAAGTGACTGGAATATTGCATTAATTCTTTGGAGGAGATCTGAACCCTAACCCTAACCAGTGCAAACACAAACCTAGGGTTAGGGTTAGAACTCCAGCAAAACGTAGATACTTTTTGATGGCATGGCTGTGTTTTAGGACAGAAATGATATTTAGGAAAAGCGTTATTTCAGTGATATCTTCAAAAAAAAATTCTTCCATATTTTGGTACTCTGCATTGCTCAAAAAGGAAATGTTGCTGAAATTGCCCTAAAGGGAAAAGTTTGAAAAAACTATTATTAGATCTCACTATCTTACTGTTGGCTTTGAACACACATGCATGTTAACATAGAAAGACCAAATTTAGGCGGGTTTTCGTCTCTAATCCCTGTTAAGCCTTAAACTATGCTCATTAAGATCACCATCCAGCACAACATTTCCGATAGTAGAATACTTGTTCCAGCATGGAATTTTTCCTTTCTTGGTACGTTCTCCTTAGTATGGTGTGCTTGCTTAACCATTCCTGACAAATATTTTCTATCAGTGAAGTATATTTTGCAGTCAAGTGACTGGAATATTGCATTAATTCTTTGGAGGAGATCTGAACCCTAACCCTAACCAGTGCAAACACAAAGCTAGGGTTACGGTTAGAATTCCAGCAAAACGTAGATACTTTTTGATGGCATGGCTGTGTTTTAGGACAGAAATGATATTTAGGAAAAGCGTTATTTCAGTGATATCTTCAAAAAAAAATTCTTCCATATTTTGGTACTCTGCTTTGCTCAAAAAGGAAATGTTGCTGAAATTGCCCTAAAGGGAAAAGTTTGAAAAAACCATTATTACATCTCACTATCTTACTGTTGTCTTTGAAAACACATGCATATTAACACAGAAAGACCAAATTTAGGCGGGTTTTCGACTCTAATCCCAGTTAAGCCTGAAACTATGCTCTTTGAGATCACCATCCAGCACAACATTTCCGATAGTAGAAATCTTGTTCCATCATTGAATTTTTCCTTTCTTGGTATGGTCTCCTTAATATGGGGTGCTTGCTTAAGCATTCCTGACAAATATTTTCTATCAGGGAAGTATATTTTGCAGTCAAGTGAGTGGAATATTGCATTAATTCTTTGGAGGAGATCTGAACCCTAACCCTAACCAGTGCAAACACAAACCTAGGGTTAGGGTTAGAACTCCAGCAAAACGTAGATACTTTTTGATGGCGTGGCTGTGTTTTAGGACAGAAATGATATTTAGGAAAAGCGTTATTTCAGTGATATCTTCAAAAAAAAATTCTTCCATATTTTGGTACTCTGCATTGCTCAAAAAGGAAATGTTGCTGAAATTGCCCTAAAGGGAAAAGTTTGAAAAAACTATTATTAGATCTCACTATCTTACTGTTGTCTTTGAACACACATGCATATTAACACAGAAAGACCAAATTTAGGCGGGTTTTCGACTCTAATCCCAGTTAAGCCTTAAACTATGCTCATTGAGATCAACATCCAGCACAACATTTCCGATAGTAGAATACTTGTTCCAGCATGGAATTTTTCCTTTCTTGGTACGTTCTCCTTAGTATGGTGTGCTTGCTTAACCATTCCTGACAAATATTTTCTATCAGTGAAGTATATTTTGCAGTCAAGTGACTGGAATATTGCATTAATTCTTTGTAGGAGATCTGAACCCTAACCCTAACCAGTGCAAACACAAAGCTAGGGTTAGGGTTAGAATTCCAGCAAAACGTAGATACTTTTTGATGGCATGGCTGTGTTTAAGGACAAAAATGATATTTAGGAAAAGCGTTATTTCAGTGATATCTTCAAAAAAAAATTCTTCCATATTTTGGTACTCTGCATTGCTCAAAAAGGAAATGTGGCTGAAATTGCCCTATAGGGAAAAGTTTGAAAAAAACATTATTACATCTCACTATCTTACTGTTGTCTTTGAACACACATGCATGTTAACATAGAAAGACCAAATTTAGGCGGGTTTTCGACTCTAATCCCAGTTAAGCCTGAAACTATGCTCATTGAGATCACCATCCAGCACAACATTTCCGATAGTAGAATACTTGTTCCAGCATGGAATTTTTCCTTTCTTGGTACGTTCTCCTTAGTATGGTGTGCTTGCTTAACCATTCCTGACAAATATTTTCTATCAGTGAAGTATATTTTGCAGTCAAGTGACTGGAATATTGCATTAATTCTTTGGAGGAGATCTGAACCCTAACCCTAACCAGTGCAAACACAAACCTAGGGTTAGGGTTAGAACTCCAGCAAAACGTAGATACTTTTTGATGGCGTGGCTGTGTTTTAGGACAGAAATGATATTTAGGAAAAGCGTTATTTCAGTGATATCTTCAAAAAAAAATTCTTCCATATTTTGGTACTCTGCATTGCTCAAAAAGGAAATGTTGCTGAAATTGCCCTAAAGGGAAAAGTTTGAAAAAACTATTATTACATCTCAGTATCTTACTGTTGTCTTTGAACACACATGCATATCAACACAGAAAGACCAAATTTAGGCGGGTTTTCAACTCTAATCCCAGTTAAGCCTGAAACAATGCTCATTGAGATCACCATCCAGCACAACATTTCCGATAGTAGAATTCTTGTTCCATCATGGAATTTTTCCTTTCTTGGTATGTTCTCCTTAGTATGGTGTGCTTGCTTAAGCATTCCTGACAAATATTTTCTATTAGTGAAGTATTTTTTGCAGTCAAGTGACTGGAATATTGCATTAATTCTTTGGAGGAGATCTGAACCCTAACCCTAACCAGTGCAAACACAAAGCAAGGGTTAGGGTTAGAACTCCAGCAAAACGTAGATACTTTTTGATGGCATGGCTGTGTTTTAGGACAGAAATGATATTTAGGAAAAGCGTTATTTCAGTGATATCTTCAAAAAAAAATTCTTCCATATTTTGGTACTCTGCATTGCTCAAAAAGGAAATGTGGCTGAAATTGCCCTATAGGAAAAAGTTTGAAAAAACCATTATTACATCTCACTATCTTACTGTTGTCTTTGAACACACATGCATATTAACACAGAAAGACCAAATTTAAGCGGGTTTTCGACTCTAATCACAGTTAAGCCTGAAACAATGCTCATTGAGATCACCATCCAGCACAACATTTCCGATAGTAGAATTCTTGTTCCATCATGGAATTTTTCCTTTCTTGGTACGTTCTCCTTAATATGGTGTGCTTGCTTAAGCATTCCTGACAAATATTTTCTATCAGGGAAGTATATTTTGCAGTCAAGTGACTGGAATATTGCATTAATTCTTTGGAGGAGATCTGAACCCTAACCCTAACCAGTGCAAACACAAAGCTAGGGTTAGGTTTAGAACTCCAGCAAAACGTAGATACTTTTTGATGGCATGGCTGTGTTTTAGGACTGAAATGATATTTTTGAAAAGCGTTATTTCAGTGATATCTTCAAAAAAAAATTCTTCCATATTTTCGTACTTTGCATTGCTCAAAAAGGAAATGTTGCTGAAATTGCCCTAAAGGGAAAAGTTTTAAAAAACTATTATTACATCTCACTATCTTACTGTTGTCTTTGAACACACATGCATGTTAACATAGAAAGACCAAATTTAGGCGGGTTGTCGTCTCTAATCCCAGTTAAGCCTTAAACTATGCTCATTGAGATCACCATCCAGCACAACATTTCTGATAGTAGAATACTTGTTCCAGCATGGAATTTTTCCTTTCTTGGTACGTTCTCCTTAGTATGGTGTGCTTGCTTAACCATTCCTGACAAATATTTTCTATCAGTGAAGTATATTTTGCAGTCAAGTGACTGGAATATTGCATTAATTCTTTGTAGGAGATCTGAACCCTAACCCTAACCAGTGCAAACACAAAGCTAGGGTTAGGGTTAGAATTCCAGCAAAACGTAGATACTTTTTGATGGCATGGCTGTGTTTAAGGACAAAAATGATATTTAGGAAAAGCGTTATTTCAGTGATATCTTCAAAAAAAAATTCTTCCATATTTTGGTACTCTGCATTGCTCAAAAAGGAAATGTGGCTGAAATTGCCCTATAGGGAAAAGTTTGAAAAAACCATTATTACATCTCACTATCTTACTGTTGTCTTTGAACACACATGCATGTTAACATAGAAAGACCAAATTTAGGCGGGTTTTCGACTCTAATCCCAGTTAAGCCTGAAACTATACTCATTGAGATCAACATCCAGCACAACATTTCCGATAGTAGAATACTTGTTCCAGCATGAAATTTTTCCTTTCTTGGTACGTTCTCCTTAGTATGGTGTGCTTGCTTAACCATTCCTGACAAATATTTTCTATCAGTGAAGTATATTTTGCAGTCAAGTGACTGGAATATTGCATTAATTCTTTGTAGGAGATCTGAACCCTAACCCTAACCAGTGCAAACACAAAGCTAGGGTTAGGGTTAGAACTCCAGCAAACCGTAGATACTTTTTGATGGCGTGGCTGTGTTTTAGGACAGAAATGATATTTAGGAAAAGCGTTATTTCAGTGATATCTTCAAAAAATAATTCTTCCATATTTTGGTACTCTGCATTGCTCAAAAAGGAAATGTGGCTGAAATTGCCCTATAGGGAAAAGTTTGAAAAAACCATTATTACATCTCACTATCTTACTGTTGTCTTTGAACACACATGCATGTTAACATAGAAAGACCAAATTTAGGCGGGTTTTCGACTCTAATCCCAGTTAAGCCTGAAACTATACTCATTGAGATCAACATCCAGCACAACATTTCCGATAGTAGAATACTTGTTCCAGCATGAAATTTTTCCTTTCTTGGTATGTTCTCCTTAATATGGTGTGCTTGCTTAAGCATTCCTGACAAATATTTTCTATCAGGGAAGTATATTTTGTAGTCAAGTGAGTGGAATATTGCATTAATTCTTTGGAGGAGATCTGAACCCTAACCCTAACCAGTGCAAACACAAACCTAGGGTTAGGGTTAGAACTCCAGCAAAACGTAGATACTTTTTGATGGCATGGCTGTGTTTTAGGACAGAAATGATATTTAGGAAAAGCGTTATTTCAGTGATATCTTCAAAAAAAAATTCTTCCATATCTTGGTACTCTGCATTGCTCAAAAAGGAAATGTTGCTGAAATTGCCCTAAAGGGAAAAGTTTGAAAAAACTATTATTACATCTCACTATCTTACTGTTGTCTTTGAACACACATGCATATCAACACATAAAGACCAAATTTAGGCGGGTTTTCAACTCTAATCCCAGTTAAGCCTGAAACTATGCTCATTGAGATCACCATCCAGCACAACATTTCCGATAGTAGAATTCTTGTTCCATCATGGAATTTTTCCTTACTTGGTATGTTCTCCTTAGTATGGTGTGCTTGCTTAAGCATTCCTGACAAATATTTTCTATCCGTGAAGTATTTTTTGCAGTCAAGTGACTGGAATATTGCATTAATTCTTTGGAGGAGATCTGAACCCTAACCCTAACCAGTGCAAACACAAAGCAAGGGTTAGGGTTAGAACTCCAGCAAAACGTAGATACTTTTTGATGGCATGGCTGTGTTTTAGGACAGAAATGATATTTAGGAAAAGCGTTATTTCAGTGATAATTTCAAAAAAAAATTCTTCCATATTTTGGTACTCTGCATTGCTCAAAAAGGAAATGTGGCTGAAATTGCCCTATAGGAAAAAGTTTGAAAAAACCATGATTACATCTCACTATCTTACTGTTGTCTTTGAACACACATGCATATTAACACAGAAAGACCAAATTTAAGCGGGTTTTCGACTCTAATCCCAGTTAAGCCTGAAACAATGCTCATTGAGATCACCATCCAGCACAACATTTCCGATAGTAGAATTCTTGTTCCATCATGGAATTTTTCCTTTCTTGGTACGTTCTCCTTAATATGGTGTGCTTGCTTAAGCATTCCTGACAAATATTTTCTATCAGGGAAGTATATTTTGCAGTCAAGTGACTGGAATATTGCATTAATTCTTTGGAGGAGATCTGAACCCTAACCCTAACCAGTGCAAACACAAAGCTAGGGTTAGGGTTAGAACTCCAGCAAAACGTAGATACTTTTTGATGGCATGGCTGTGTTTTATGACTGAAATGATATTTTTGAAAAGCGTTATTTCAGTGATATCTTCAAAAAAATATTCTTCCATATTTTGGTACTTTGCATTGCTCAAAAAGGAAATGTTGCTGAAATTGCCCTAAAGGGAAAAGTGTGAAAAAACTATTATTACATCTCACTATCTTACTGTTGTCTTTGAACACACATGCATGTTAACATAGAAAGACCAAATTTAGGCGGGTTGTCGTCTCTAATCCCAGTTAAGCCTTAAACTATGCTCATTGAGATCACCATCCAGCACAACATTTCTGATAGTAGAATACTTGTTCCAGCATGGAATTTTTCCTTTCTTGGTACGTTCTCCTTAGTATGGTGTGCTTGCTTAACCATTCCGGACAAATATTTTCTATCAGTGAAGTATATTTTGCAGTCAAGTGACTGGAATATTGCATTAATTCTTTGGAGGAGATCTCAACCCTAACCCTAACCAGTGCAAAAACAAAGCTAGGGTTAGGGTTAGAACTACAGCAAAACGTAGATACTTTTTGATGGCATGGCTGTGTTTTAGGACTGAAATGATATTTAGGAAAAGCGTTATTTCAGTGATATCTTCAAAAAAAAATTCTTCCATATTTTGGTACTCTGCATTGCTCAAAAAGGAAATGTTGCTGAAATTGCCTTAAAGGGAAAAGTTTGAAAAAACTATTATTACATCTCAGTATCCTACCGTTGGCTTTGAACACACATGCATGTTAACATAGAAAGACCAAATTTAGGCGGGTTGTCGTCTCTAATCCCAGTTAAGCCTTAAACTATGCTCATTGAGATCACCATCCAGCACAACATTTCCGATAGTAGAATACTTGTTCCAGCATGGAATTTTTCCTTTCTTGGTACGTTCTCCTTAGTATGGTGTGCTTGCTTAACCATTCCTGACAAATATTTTCTATCAGTGAAGTATATTTTGCAGTCAATTGACTGGAATATTGCATTAATTCTTTGGAAGAGATCTGAACCCTAACCCTAACCAGTGCAAACACAAAGCTAGGGTTAGGGTTAGAATTCCAGCAAAACGTAGATACTTTTTGATGGCATGGCTGTGTTTAAGGACAAAAATGATATTTAGGAAAAGCGTTATTTCAGTGATATCTTCAAATAAAAATTCTTCCATATTTTAGTACTCTGCATTGCTCAAAAAGGAAATGTGGCTGAAATTGCCCTATAGGGAAAAGTTTGAAAAATCCATTATTACATCTCACTATCTTACTGTTGTCTTTGAACACACATGCATGTTAACATAGAAAGACCAAATTTAGGCGGGTTTTCGTCTCTAATCCCAGTTAAGCCTGAAACTATGCTCATTGAGATCACCATCCAGCACAACATTTCCGATAGTAGAATACTTGTTCCAGCATGGAATTTTTCCTTTCTTGGTACGTTCTCCTTAGTATGGTGTGCTTGATTAACCATTCCTGACAAATATTTTCTATCAGTGAAGTATATTTTGCAGTCAAGTGACTGGAATATTGCATTAATTCTTTGGAGGAGATCCAAACCCTAACACTAACCAGTGCAAACACAAGCCTAGGGTTAGGATTAGAACTCCAGCAAAACGTAGATACTTTTTGATGGCATGGCTGTGTTTAAGGACAAAAATGATATTTAGGAAAAGCGTTATTTCAGTGATATCTTCAAAAAAAAATTCTTCCATATTTTGGTACTCTGCATTGCTCAAAAAGGAAATGTTGCTGAAATTGCCCTAAAGGGAAAAGTTTGAAAAAACCATTATTACATCTCACTATCTTACTGTTGTCTTTGAACACACATGCATATTAACACAGAAAGACCAAATTTAGGCGGGTTTTCGTCTCTAATCCCAGTTAAGCCTTAAACTATGCTCATTGAGATCACCATCCAGCATAACAATTCCGATAGTAGAATACTTGTTCTAGCATGGAATTTTTCCTTTCTTGGTACGTTCTCCTTAGTATGGTGTGCTTGCTTAACCATTCCTGACAAATATTTTCTATCAGTGAAGTATATTTTGCAGTCAAGTGACTGGAATATTGCATTAATTCTTTGGAGGAGATCTGAACTCTAAACCTAACCAGTGCAAACACAAACCTAGGGTTAGGGTTAAAACTCGAGCAAAACGTAGATACTTTTTGATGGTGTGGCTGTGTTTTAGGACAGAAATGATATTTAGGAAAAGCGTTATTTCAGTGATATCTTCAAAAAAAATTTCTTCCATTTTTTGGTACTCTGCATTGCTCAAAAAGGAAATGTTGCTGAAATTGCCCTAAAGGGAAAAGTTTGAAAAAACTATTATTACATCTCAGTATCTTACCGTTGGCTTTGAACACATGCATGTTTACATAGAAAGACCAAATTTAAGTGGGTTTTCGTCTCTAATCCCAGTTAAGCTTTAAAATATGCTCATTGAGATCACCATCCAGCACAACATTTCCGATAGTAGAATACTTGTTCGAACATGGAATTTTTCCTTTCTTGGTACGTTCTCCTTAGTATGGTGTGCTTGCTTAACCATTCCGGACAAATATTTTCTATCAGTGAAGTATATTTTGCAGTCAAGTGACTGGAATATTGCATTAATTCTTTGGAGGAGATCTGAACCCTAACCCTAACCAGTGCAAACACAAACCTAGGGTTAGGGTTAGAATTCCAGCAAAACGTAGATACTTTTTGATGGCATGGCTGTTTTTTAGGACAGAAATGATATTTAGGAAAAGCGTTATTTCAGTGATATCTTCAAAAAAAAATTCTTCCATATTTTGGTACTCTGCATTGCTCAAAAAGGAAATGTGGCTGAAATTGCCCTATAGGGAAAAGTTTGAAAAAACCATTATTACATCTCACTATCTTACTGTTGTCTTTGAACACACATGCATGTTAACATAGAAAGACCAAATTTAGGCGGGTTTTCATCTCTAATCCCAGTTAAGCCTTAAACTATGCTCATTGAGATCACCATCCAGCACAACATTTCCGATAATAGAATACTTGTTCCAGCATGGAATTTTTCCTTTCTTGGTACGTTCTCCTTAGTATGGTGTGCTTGCTTAACCATTCCTGACAAATATTTTCTATCAGTGAAGTATATTTTGCAGTCAAGTGACTGGAATATTGCATTAATTCTTTGGAGGAGATCTGAACCCTAACCCTAACCAGTGCAAACACAAAGCTAGGGTTAGGGTTAGAATTCCAGCAAAACGTAGATACTTTTTGATGGCATGGCTGTGTTTAAGGACAAAAATGATATTTAGGTAAAGCGTTATTTCAGTGATATCTTCAAAAAAAAATTCTTCCATTTTTTGGTACTCTGCATTGCTCAAAAAGGAAATGTTGCTGAAATTGCCCTAAAGGGAAAAGTTTGAAAAAACCATTATTACATCTCACTATCTTACTGTTGGCTTTGAACACACATGCATGTTAACATAGAGAGATCAAATTCAGGCAAGTTTTCGACTCTAATCCCAGTTAAGCCTGAAACTATGATCATTGAGATCACCATCTAGCACAACATTTCTGATAGTAGAATACTTGTTCCAGCATGGAATTTTTCCTTTCTTGGTACGTTCTCCTTAGTATGGTGTGCTTGCTTAAGCATTCCTGACAAATATTTTCTATCAGGGAAGTATATTTTGCAGTCAAGTGAGTGGAATATTGCATTAATTCTTTGGAGGAGATCTGAACCCTAACCCTAACCAGTGCAGACCCAAAGCTAGGGTTAGGGTTAGGATTCCAGCAAAACGTAGATACTTTTTGATGGCATGGCTGTGTTTTAGGACTGAAATGATATTTAGGAAAAGCGTTATTTCAGTGATATCTTCAAAAAAAATTCTTCCATATTTTGGTACTCTGCATTGCTCAAAAAGGAAATGTGGCTGAAATTGCCCTGAAGGGAAAAGTTTGAAAAAACTATTATTACATCTCAGTATCTTACCGTTGGCTTTGAACACACATGCATGTTAACATAGAAAGACCAAATTTAGGCGGGTTTTCGTCTCTAATCCCAGTTAAGCCTTAACCTATGCTCATTGAGATCACCATCCAGCACAACATTTCCGATAGTAGAATACTTGTTCCAGCATGGAATTTTTCCTTTCTTGGTACGTTCTCTTTAGTATGGTGTGCTTGCTTAACCATTCCTGACAAATATTTTCTATCAGTGAAGTATATTTTGCAGTCAGGTGACTGGAATATTGCATTAATTCTTTAGAGGAGATCTGAACCCTAACCCTAACCAGTGCAAACACAAACCTAGGGTTAGGGTTAGAATTCCAGCAAAACGTAGATACTTTTTGATGGCATGGCTGTGTTTTACGACAGAAATGATATTTAGGAAAAGCGTTATTTCAGTGATATCTTCAAAAAAAAATTCTTCCATATTTTGGTACTCTGCATTGCTCAAAAAGGAAATGTTGCTGAAATTGCCCTAAAGGGAAAAGTTTGAAAAAACTATTATTACATCTCAGTATCCTACCGTTGGCTTTGAACACACATGCATGTTAACATAGAAAGACCAAATTTAGGCGGGTTTTCGTCTCTAATCCCAGTTAAGCCTTAAACTATGCTCATTGAGATCACCATCCAGCACAACATTTCCAATAGTAGAATACTTGTTCCAGCAATGAATTTTTCCTTTCTTGGTACGTTCTCCTTAGTATGGTGTGCTTGCTTAACCATTCCTGACAAATATTTTCTATCAGTGAAGTATATTTTGCAGTCAAGTGAGTGGAATATTGCATTAATTCTTTGGAGGAGATCTGAACTCTAACCCTAACCAGTGCAAACACAAACCTAGGGTTAGGGTTAAAACTCGAGCAAAACGTAGATACTTTTTGATGGTGTGGCTGTGTTTTAGGACAGAAATGATATTTAGGAAAAGCGTTATTTCAGTGATATCTTCAAAAACAATTTCTTCCATTTTATGGTACTCTGCATTGCTCAAAAGGAAATGTGGCTGAAATTGCCCTGTAGGGAAAAGTTTGAAAAAACCATTATTACATCTCACTATCTTACTGTTGTCTTTGAGCACACTTGCATATTAACACAGAAAGATCAAATTTAGGCGGGTTTTCGACTCTAATCCCAGTTAAGCCTGAAACTATGCTCATTGAGATCACCATCCAGCACAACATTTCCGATAGTAGAATTCTTGTTCCATCATGGAATTTTTCCTTTCTTGGTATGTTCTCCTTAGTATGGTGTGCTTGCATAAGCATTCCTGACGACTATTTTCTATCAGTGAAGTATATTTTGCAGTCAAGTGACTGGAATATTGCATTAATTCTTTTGAGGAGATCTGAACCCTAACCCTAACCAGTGCAAACACAAACCTAGGGTTAGGGTTAGAATTCCAGCAAAACGTAGATACTTTTTGATGGCATGGCTGTGTTTTAGGACAGAAATGATATTTAGGAAAAGCGTTATTTCAGTGATATCTTCAAAAAAAAATTCTTCCATATTTTGGTACTCTGCATTGCTCAAAAAGGAAATGTTGCTGAAATTGCCCTAAAGGGAAAAGTTTGAAAAAACCATTATTACATCTCACTATCTTACTGTTGGCTTTGAACACACATGCATGTTAACATAGAGAGATCAAATTCAGGCAAGTTTTCGACTCTAATCCCAGTTAAGCCTGAAACTATGATCATTGAGATCACCATCTAGCACAACATTTCTGATAGTAGAATACTTGTTCCAGCATGGAATTTTTCCTTTCTTGGTACGTTCTCCTTAGTATGGTGTGCTTGCTTAAGCATTCCTGACAAATATTTTCTATCAGGGAAGTATATTTTGCAGTCAATTGACTGGAATATTGCATTAATTCTTTGGAAGAGATCTGAACCCTAACCCTAACCAGTGCAAACACAAAGCTAGGGTTAGGGTTAGAATTCCAGCAAAACGTAGATACTTTTTGATGGCATGGCTGTGTTTAAGGACAAAAATGATATTTAGGAAAAGCGTTATTTCAGTGATATCTTCAAAAAAAAATTCTTCCATATTTTAGTACTCTGCATTGCTCAAAAAGGAAATGTGGCTGAAATTGCCCTATAGGGAAAAGTTTGAAAAATCCATTATTACATCTCACTATCTTACTGTTGTCTTTGAACACACATGCATGTTAACATAGAAAGACCAAATTTAGGCGGGTTTTCGTCTCTAATCCCAGTTAAGCCTGAAACTATGCTCATTGAGATCACCATCCAGCACAACATTTCCGATAGTAGAATACTTGTTCCAGCATGGAATTTTTCCTTTCTTGGTACGTTCTCCTTAGTATGGTGTGCTTGATTAACCATTCCTGACAAATATTTTCTATCAGTGAAGTATATTTTGCAGTCAAGTGACTGGAATATTGCATTAATTCTTTGGAGGAGATCCAAACCCTAACACTAACCAGTGCAAACACAAGCCTAGGGTTAGGATTAGAACTCCAGCAAAACGTAGATACTTTTTGATGGCATGGCTGTGTTTAAGGACAAAAATGATATTTAGGAAAAGCGTTATTTCAGTGATATCTTCAAAAAAAAATTCTTCCATATTTTGGTACTCTGCATTGCTCAAAAAGGAAATGTTGCTGAAATTGCCCTAAAGGGAAAAGTTTGAAAAAACCATTATTACATCTCACTATCTTACTGTTGTCTTTGAACACACATGCATATTAACACAGAAAGACCAAATTTAGGCGGGTTTTCGTCTCTAATCCCAGTTAAGCCTTAAACTATGCTCATTGAGATCACCATCCAGCACAACAATTCTGATAGTAGAATACTTGTTCTAGCATGGAATTTTTCCTTTCTTGGTACGTTCTCCTTAGTATGGTGTGCTTGCTTAACCATTCCTGACAAATATTTTCTATCAGTGAAGTATATTTTGCAGTCAAGTGACTGGAATATTGCATTAATTCTTTGGAGGAGATCTGAACTCTAAACCTAACCAGTGCAAACACAAACCTAGGGTTAGGGTTAAAACTCGAGCAAAACGTAGATACTTTTTGATGGTGTGGCTGTGTTTTAGGACAGAAATGATATTTAGGAAAAGCGTTATTTCAGTGATATCTTCAAAAAAAATTTCTTCCATTTTTTGGTACTCTGCATTGCTCAAAAAGGAAATGTTGCTGAAATTGCCCTAAAGGGAAAAGTTTGAAAAAACTATTATTACATCTCAGTATCTTACCGTTGGCTTTGAACACATGCATGTTTACATAGAAAGACCAAATTTAAGTGGGTTTTCGTCTCTAATCCCAGTTAAGCTTTAAAATATGCTCATTGAGATCACCATCCAGCACAACATTTCCGATAGTAGAATACTTGTTCGAACATGGAATTTTTCCTTTCTTGGTACGTTCTCCTTAGTATGGTGTGCTTGCTTAACCATTCCGGACAAATATTTTCTATCAGTGAAGTATATTTTGCAGTCAAGTGACTGGAATATTGCATTAATTCTTTGGAGGAGATCTCAACCCTAACCCTAACCAGTGCAAACACAAAGCTAGGGTTAGGGTTAGAACTACAGCAAAACGTAGATACTTTTTGATGGCATGGCTGTGTTTTAGGACTGAAATGATATTTAGGAAAAGCGTTATTTCAGTGATATCTTCAAAAAAAAATTCTTCCATATTTTGGTACTCTGCATTGCTCAAAAAGGAAATGTTGCTGAAATTGCCTTAAAGGGAAAAGTTTGAAAAAACTATTATTACATCTCAGTATCCTACCGTTGGCTTTGAACACACATGCATGTTAACATAGAAAGACCAAATTTAGGCGGGTTGTCGTCTCTAATCCCAGTTAAGCCTTAAACTATGCTCATTGAGATCACCATCCAGCACAACATTTCCGATAGTAGAATACTTGTTCCAGCATGGAATTTTTCCTTTCTTGGTACGTTCTCCTTAGCATGGTGTGCTTGCTTAACCATTCCGGACAAATATTTTCTATCAGTGAAGTATATTTTGCAGTCAAGTGACTGGAATATTGCATTAATTCTTTGGAGGAGATCTGAACCCTAACCCTAACCAGTGCAAACACAAAGCTAGGGTTAGGGTTAGAATTCCAGCAAAACGTAGATACTTTTTGATGGCATGGCTGTGTTTTAGGACTGAAATGATATTTAGGAAAAGCGTTATTTCAGTGATATCTTCAAAAAAAATTCTTCCATATTTTGGTACTCTGCATTGCTCAAAAAGGAAATGTTGCTGAAATTGCCCTAAAGGGAAAAGTTTGAAAAAACCATTATTACATCTCACTATCTTACTGTTGTCTTTGAACACACATGCATATTAACATTGAAAGACCAAATTTAGTCGGGTTTCCGACTTTAATCCCAGTTAAGCCTGAAACTAGGCTCATTGAGATCACCGTCCAGTACAACATTTCCGATAGTAGAATTCTTGTTCCAATTTGGAATTTCTCTTTTCTTGGTATATTCTCCTTAGTATGGTGTGCTTGCTTAACCATTTCTGACAAATATTTTCTATCAGGGAAGTATATTTTGCAGTCAAGTGAGTGGAATATTGCATTAATTCTTTGGAGGAGATCTGAACCCTAACCCTAACCAGTGCAGACCCAAAGCTAGGGTTAGGGTTAGGATTCCAGCAAAACGTAGATACTTTTTGATGGCATGGCTGTGTTTTAGGACTGAAATGATATTTAGGAAAAGCGTTATTTCAGTGATATCTTCAAAAAAAAATTCTTCCATATTTTGGTACTCTGCATTGCTCAAAAAGGAAATGTTGCTGAAATTGCCCTAAAGGGAAAAGTTTGAAAAAACTATTATTACATCTCAGTATCTTACCGTTGGCTTTGAACACACATGCATGTTAACATAGAAAGACCAAATTTAGGCGGGTTTTCGTCTCTAATCCCAGTTAAGCCTTAAACTATGCTCATTGAGATCACCATCCAGCACAACATTTCCAATAGTAGAATACTTGTTCCAGCAATGAATTTTTCCTTTCTTGGTACGTTCTCCTTAGTATGGTGTGCTTGCTTAACCATTCCTGACAAATATTTTCTATCAGTGAAGTATATTTTGCAGTCAAGTGAGTGGAATATTGCATTAATTCTTTAGAGGAGATCTGAACCCTAACCCTAACCAGTGCAAACACAAACCTAGGGTTAGGGTTAGAATTCCAGCAAAACGTAGATACTTTTTGATGGTGTGGCTGTGTTTTAGGACAGAAATGATATTTAGGAAAAGCGTTATTTCAGTGATATCTTCAAAAACAATTTCTTCCATTTTATGGTACTCTGCATTGCTCAAAAGGAAATGTGGCTGAAATTGCCCTGTAGGGAAAAGTTTGAAAAAACCATTATTACATCTCACTATCTTACTGTTGTCTTTGAGCACACTTGCATATTAACACAGAAAGATCAAATTTAGGCGGGTTTTCGACTCTAATCCCAGTTAAGCCTGAAACTATGCTCATTGAGATCACCATCCAGCACAACATTTCCGATAGTAGAATTCTTGTTCCATCATGGAATTTTTCCTTTCTTGGTATGTTCTCCTTAGTATGGTGTGCTTGCATAAGCATTCCTGACGACTATTTTCTATCAGTGAAGTATATTTTGCAGTCAAGTGACTGGAATATTGCATTAATTCTTTTGAGGAGATCTGAACCCTAACCCTAACCAGTGCAAACACAAACCTAGGGTTAGGGTTAGAATTCCAGCAAAACGTAGATACTTTTTGATGGCATGGCTGTGTTTTAGGACAGAAATGATATTTAGGAAAAGCGTTATTTCAGTGATATCTTCAAAAAAAAATTCTTCCATTTTTTGGTACTCTGCATTGCTCAAAAAGGAAATGTTGCTGAAATTGCCCTAAAGGGAAAAGTTTGAAAAAACCATTATTACATCTCACTATCTTACTGTTGGCTTTGAACACACATGCATGTTAACATAGAGAGATCAAATTCAGGCAAGTTTTCGACTCTAATCCCAGTTAAGCCTGAAACTATGATCATTGAGATCACCATCTAGCACAACATTTCTGATAGTAGAATACTTGTTCCAGCATGGAATTTTTCCTTTCTTGGTACGTTCTCCTTAGTATGGTGTGCTTGCTTAAGCATTCCTGACAAATATTTTCTATCAGGGAAGTATATTTTGCAGTCAAGTGAGTGGAATATTGCATTAATTCTTTGGAGGAGATCTGAACCCTAACCCTAACCAGTGCAGACCCAAAGCTAGGGTTAGGGTTAGGATTCCAGCAAAACGTAGATACTTTTTGATGGCATGGCTGTGTTTTAGGACTGAAATGATATTTAGGAAAAGCGTTATTTCAGTGATATCTTCAAAAAAAATTCTTCCATATTTTGGTACTCTGCATTGCTCAAAAAGGAAATGTGGCTGAAATTGCCCTGAAGGGAAAAGTTTGAAAAAACTATTATTACATCTCAGTATCTTACCGTTGGCTTTGAACACACATGCATGTTAACATAGAAAGACCAAATTTAGGCGGGTTTTCGTCTCTAATCCCAGTTAAGCCTTAACCTATGCTCATTGAGATCACCATCCAGCACAACATTTCCGATAGTAGAATACTTGTTCCAGCATGGAATTTTTCCTTTCTTGGTACGTTCTCTTTAGTATGGTGTGCTTGCTTAACCATTCCTGACAAATATTTTCTATCAGTGAAGTATATTTTGCAGTCAGGTGACTGGAATATTGCATTAATTCTTTAGAGGAGATCTGAACCCTAACCCTAACCAGTGCAAACACAAACCTAGGGTTAGGGTTAGAATTCCAGCAAAACGTAGATACTTTTTGATGGCATGGCTGTGTTTTACGACAGAAATGATATTTAGGAAAAGCGTTATTTCAGTGATATCTTCAAAAAAAAATTCTTCCATATTTTGGTACTCTGCATTGCTCAAAAAGGAAATGTTGCTGAAATTGCCCTAAAGGGAAAAGTTTGAAAAAACTATTATTACATCTCAGTATCCTACCGTTGGCTTTGAACACACATGCATGTTAACATAGAAAGACCAAATTTAGGCGGGTTTTCGTCTCTAATCCCAGTTAAGCCTTAAACTATGCTCATTGAGATCACCATCCAGCACAACATTTCCAATAGTAGAATACTTGTTCCAGCAATGAATTTTTCCTTTCTTGGTACGTTCTCCTTAGTATGGTGTGCTTGCTTAACCATTCCTGACAAATATTTTCTATCAGTGAAGTATATTTTGCAGTCAAGTGAGTGGAATATTGCATTAATTCTTTGGAGGAGATCTGAACTCTAACCCTAACCAGTGCAAACACAAACCTAGGGTTAGGGTTAAAACTCGAGCAAAACGTAGATACTTTTTGATGGTGTGGCTGTGTTTTAGGACAGAAATGATATTTAGGAAAAGCGTTATTTCAGTGATATCTTCAAAAACAATTTCTTCCATTTTATGGTACTCTGCATTGCTCAAAAGGAAATGTGGCTGAAATTGCCCTGTAGGGAAAAGTTTGAAAAAACCATTATTACATCTCACTATCTTACTGTTGTCTTTGAGCACACTTGCATATTAACACAGAAAGATCAAATTTAGGCGGGTTTTCGACTCTAATCCCAGTTAAGCCTGAAACTATGCTCATTGAGATCACCATCCAGCACAACATTTCCGATAGTAGAATTCTTGTTCCATCATGGAATTTTTCCTTTCTTGGTATGTTCTCCTTAGTATGGTGTGCTTGCATAAGCATTCCTGACGACTATTTTCTATCAGTGAAGTATATTTTGCAGTCAAGTGACTG
Source organism: Lepisosteus oculatus (assembly GCF_040954835.1). Lineage (NCBI taxonomy): Eukaryota > Metazoa > Chordata > Actinopteri > Semionotiformes > Lepisosteidae > Lepisosteus > Lepisosteus oculatus. Next base: position 27,602,776 of record NC_090706.1, read on the forward strand.
GAATATTGCATTAATTCTTTTGAGGAGATCTGAACCCTAACCCTAACCAGTGCAAACACAAACCTAGGGTTAGGGTTAGAATTCCAGCAAAACGTAGATACTTTTTGATGGCATGGCTGTGTTTTAGGACAGAAATGATATTTAGGAAAAGCGTTATTTCAGTGATATCTTCAAAAAAAAATTCTTCCATATTTTGGTACTCTGCATTGCTCAAAAAGGAAATGTTGCTGAAATTGCCCTAAAGGGAAAAGTTTGAAAAAACCATTATTACATCTCACTATCTTACTGTTGGCTTTGAACACACATGCATGTTAACATAGAGAGATCAAATTCAGGCAAGTTTTCGACTCTAATCCCAGTTAAGCCTGAAACTATGATCATTGAGATCACCATCTAGCACAACATTTCTGATAGTAGAATACTTGTTCCAGCATGGAATTTTTCCTTTCTTGGTACGTTCTCCTTAGTATGGTGTGCTTGCTTAAGCATTCCTGACAAATATTTTCTATCAGGGAAGTATATTTTGCAGTCAAGTGAGTGGAATATTGCATTAATTCTTTGGAGGAGATCTGAACCCTAACCCTAACCAGTGCAGACCCAAAGCTAGGGTTAGGGTTAGGATTCCAGCAAAACGTAGATACTTTTTGGTGGCATGGCTGTGTTTTAGGACTGAAATGATATTTAGGAAAAGCGTTATTTTAGTGATATCTTCAAAAAAAATTCTTCCATATTTTGGTACTCTGCATTGCTCAAAAAGGAAATATTGCTGAAATTGCCCTGAAGGGAAAAGTTTGAAAAAACTATTATTACATCTCACTATCTTACCGTTGGCTTTGAACACACATGCATATTAACACAGAAAGACCAAATTTAGTCGGGTTTTCGACTCTCATCCCAGTTAACCCTGAAACTATGCTCATTGAGATCACCATCCAGCTCAACATTTCCGATAGTAGAATACTTGTTCCAAAACAGAATTTTACCCTTGGTGGTACGTACTCTTTAGTTTCCAAAAATGTTTTCAAAACATCCACTTGTAATACTTTAGCTGCTTAGTTACATGATTCCATATTAATATACTGTAGCTATATATTTATCTTTTTATATTACCAGCAAGTGGTGTTCTTACTATGTATTCCTAGAAAAGGATATACATTATAATGTTTTTTGAAGTACAAAATATCAGCTCAATGATGTTGATAAAGTAAAATAAGCACATTAAAACCAGAACCCTTGTAAGTCACCAAGTTAAAGACTGTGATTCATAAAATATTTATGATGAAGGTAGACGTTTGTGTAGTTTTGTCGAACTGAGCAATCTTGCTTTTATCAAATATATTGACTTTTTAATGTTTAAATATTAACGTGCTTTCATACGTACTTTAAAATTATTAAAAGTCTAAAGAGTCTACAATTTAAATTGGCAGTTTTACAAGGTGCTTCCGGATACTTTCAATTAACATGCAGAATGATGAGGTATGTTGCACCATGCCCACAGCATTTTAACGCAGCTTACTCCATGCCTTTTAAATGGTTGGACCTGTATGCCTATATACAGTGCAGTGCCCCAAAAGGGAATGTTGTCTAAATTGCCATCCAAGCAAAAGTTGGAAAGAAACTGATTTATTTTTTCAAACTCTTGCAATTGGCGTTGTATGCACTGGCAAATTAACACATAAGGCCAAAATGTATTAGGTTTTTCTGACTCTAACGCCAGTTAAGCCTGAACCCATACTCATTCAGGACACAATATCCAATAACAGAACATTGGTCAAAAATTAACTTTTCCATTCTTGATATATTTTCTTTCTTTTGGCGAGGTTGCTTAGTCTTTTCAGACTAATATTTTGATTCAATGAAGTAAATTTACCAATCATATGAATGGAAGATTGTGGAAACTTGTAGAAGAAGGTCTAAACCCTAACCCTTACCTAAGGCAAACCCTTAGCTAGGGTTAGGGTTAGGATTCCCACAAAACGTAGACAATTTTTGATGGCATGGCTGTGTTTTAGGACAGAAATGATAGTTAGGAAAATAGTTATTTCATTGTTTTCTAAACATTTTTTTCCTGACATACAATATATGCCTATATACAGTGCAGTGCCCCAAAAGGGAATGTTATCTACATTGCCCTTCAAGCAAAACATGGAAAGAAACTGATTATTTTTTTCAAACTCTTGCAATTGGTATTGTATGCACTGGCATATTAACACATACGGCCAAAATGTATTAGGTGTTTCTGACTCTAATTCCATGTAAGCCTGAACCCATAGTCATTCAGGACTCCATTTAACACACAATATCCAATAACAAAACATTGGTCAAAACTTAATGTTACCATTTTTGATATATTCTCTTTGTTGTGGAGTTGTCCTCTCTAGAGGAAAGTTTGAATCATGACATTGTGAAAGCAGCTATCTTACAGGCTTACGAACTTGTTCCTGAAGCTTATAGGCAATGATTCAGAAATCATAAAAGTGTCAGGCCAAACTTCTATTGAATTCACTAGAGAGAAGGGCATTCTCTTTGACAAGTGGTGTGTAAAGAGTAAAGTGAGCGACTAACTCATTGCGTGAGTTAATTCTGTTAGAATAATTTAAGAACTGTTTGCCTGAATGCGTTTTTGTCTATTTAAATAAACAGAAATAACAGGCAGCAGTGCTCGCAGACGAATTTGTGCTTACTCATAAAAAAAATACATCAGTACGCTCAGATAAGAGTTCGTTTACATTAAATACACAACCTTGGTCTACCCCGGTACAAACTGGTACCCCACATCCTTAAGAGAATCATGAATGTTTTTATTGTCATGAAAGAGGTCATGTAATTGTTGATTGTGTGGCAATAAAATGCAAGAAACGGCAAAGCCAACTAAGAGTGTAGGATTATTTCCTGTACTGCCGTTCCTTTGAGTAATGAAACTTATATTTCTGATCCTAGTTATGAACCTTTCATCTGGAATGGGTTGGTTTCATTAAGGGAGATGAGGGATACTGGGGCAACCCATTCGTTCATTGTTGCAGATACACTGTCTTTTTCAGAAGAAACCTCTTGTAAATCTAGTAGTTTAGTTCAAGGAATTGAGATGGGAACTGTAAAGGTACCCTTACATCTACTACATTTGGAGTGTGACTTAATTAAGGGGTGTGTTACAGTTGGGGTACGCCCCTCATTAACTGTTAAAGGTGTAAGTTTCATCCTAGGGAATGATTTGGCTGGAGGTAAAGTAACGCCAGTGGTAGAGGTATTGGATCAGCCAAATGTTAATGCTCACATTGAGCTAGCAAAACCTTTTCCTGATGCATTCCCTGCATGTGTCGTCATGCATGCACAGAGACATAAACTGGGTGACATAGTGGATTTGCTTGAATCATTTCTTGTGAAAGAAATTGCAGATGGTACTTCATCATCAGATTCTTCCACTTTTCCCCCTCCTGAGAAACAGCCTTCGATAAGTGTTAGAGCCTGGGTTGAGTGCTAAGAATACTGACATTAAATGAAATATCGCTTGTGAACAACTTATTGCTGCTCAGCAACCGGGCCCCTTTCTCTCTGGGCGGGTTGTGTCGCTCGTGTGTTTTGTTTTCTTTGTCTTTTGTATGGGTGGAGTTGTTACTGTACGTCCCCATACGTGTCCGTATGTTTTTTTTTTCCACTTCCTGTATTCAGGCACCCCCCCTCCCATTGGTCCTTCATTATACCATTGCTGCAGTTGTGACGTCATTATCAACTCTACTCCCGGCCAATCAGAACCCAAGATCTACAGTTTAAATACCTGAAGAAGTTTCAACTCCATTAGCTCCGGCTCAACTTAAAATGCTCTTTGCTCGACCTTTTGCTTGTTTTGCTAGCTTTGGCTTTGTTTTTGCTTATTTAGTTTTTGTTTGTTGTTTGTGCTTGTATTACCTTGCTCGTTACTCCTTATTTGTTCTCATTATATACCCTGTTCCTGGCTTGTGTATTGTGTATTCAGGTATTACCTGTTTTCCACCATTGTGCAATTTGCTGACTCATGTTTGTGTTTAACTGTGAACTTGTTGTTCACTTGGGGAATAAAGGTAATAGGTAAGATCATCGGATATATATTTCACTCATGGGGTTGTTTTCTGTCTAGACACACTAGGTTAGGGGCGTGTGCTACTCGTGTAGTTTGGTTCAGTGATGATCTCAAATGGGCCCAGTCCCACAGTTCTGTTTGATCCAGCCCACAGGCTACACAGGGCTGCAGGTAGAGCATCTGCCCACAGTGTTCCTTCAGTCTGATATTTCATCAGTCGGCCTTTCAGAATTATTTTCATTCATTACACCATCCCCGCAGACTGAGGGTGATGGGGGCAATGTAAATCGCACCTCACTTCCAGTGAGGCGATTACTGCCTGACACACCTCTCTAGTGAAATGGTTCTCTTGAGCAGAATTCAAGCGGCAGGGCAGTCCCCACCAAGGGATTATTTCCGTCATCAAGTGTTTGGCAGTCACAGAGGCAGTGGCCTCAACCCATCGAGAAAACATATCCACCATCATTAAGAGTCCAGTTTTCCCTTTACATATCGGCAAGCTACAATAGTCAATTTGCCAGTGCATGAAAGGTCCCTCAGGGGCAGGCTTTTTGAACTGTAGCACCCGCACCTGAGCTGTAGTTGAGTTGTTTTGACAAGCATCACATCGAGATACCACATCAGCTAGTGCTGAAAACCTGGTCCCCACCCAGTTTTGGGAAAACAAGAGCACCATTTGGCTCACACCCAGGTGTCCAACGGAATGCATTTGTCGGGCAATAAAGGGCATTAAGCGGTGAGGGCAGGCAGGCATCCGGTCTGCTGGCAGCACCAAACCCCATCATCATGCAGCCCCACATTCTTTTCTAATCATGTGCATTGTTCTGTTGTGGAGGCCTCATCCACCAGCAGTGGACTCAGAGGGGTCTCAGACTCCTGCTCCCCCAGGGCCGTTCACCTGGGGGCCGCATTTGCTGGGTTATTCCCTCAAGTTACTGGACACATTTCTTTATTGTGTCCTTTGCACTTTACCACAGCTACTTCAGTCGGCAGCTGCAAAGCTTCTAACAGTTCAGAGACTAATCCAGCATTCTTAACTGGAGTCCCTGCTGCAGTGAAGAAATCCCTATTCCTCCACAGCCATCCAAAATCATGGCATACACCAAATACATATCCAGAATTTGTATAAATTGTTCGTTTTTCCTTTAGCATATTTACAAGCTTCAATCGGTGCTCTCAACTCGGCTTGCTGCGCTGAGGCAGTGGGGGGCATCTTTCCGGTCGTTAGCACATCAAATTCTGTTGCAACGGCCCAGCCTGCTCTCCACTCTCCCTCACACACCAGAGAAGACCCATCGGTAAAGAGTATTAAATCTTCATTAATCTTATGATTCTTATGATTAAATCTTCAAGCTCATTTTTCTCACTTACATACAAAAAGAATGGTTGATCTATCTGAGGCAACCCCAATCCCAGCAAATTGTTACCAGGGAAATGGGGGGAGACCACCTGTGTCGGAACACTTTGAATGGCTGGTCTCATCTTCCCATAGTTAGGGAGCCTCTAGCTCGTACAAAACGTCGACACTTTTTGTTGGTATGGCTGTGTTTTAGGACAGAAATTATATTTAGGAAAACAGTTATTTCAATGATTTCTAAACATTTTTTGTCTGATATCTATGCCTATATACTGTACTGGGCATTTCCCCAAAAGGGAATGTAGTCTAAATTGCCTTACAAGCAAAAGTTAGAAAGAAACTGATTCATCTTTTTTTTAACTCTGCAATAGACATTTTATGCACAGGCATATGAACAAATAAGGCCAAAATTGATTAGGTGTTTCTGACCCTTGCATCATCTAGGCCTGAACCCATACTCATTCAGGACTCCATTCAACACACAATTTCCAGTAATAGAATACTTATCATAAATTAATTTTACCATTCTTGACACTGTAGGTGAGTATGAGGATTTTGAAGTTGACACAAAACCTGTTAGGAAGCCAGTGCAAAAACTCTAGGGGAGGAGAAATGTGATCGCTTACAAGTGACTTGGTCAGGATTCTGAGCACCAAATTCAGGACATACTGAAGTTTGTTCAGTTTGTACTTACACACTCATGCAAGTAAGGCATTACAGTTATCTGTTCTGGAAAAGACAAGTGTGTTGACCAGCTGACAACATAGGATGAAGTCTGACTTTATTTTTGAGAAGGAAGACTACAATATTTTGCACCTGTCGGTCAAACATCTAGCCAGGATCAAATATTTGCTTGCTTGTGCACATTGTATCTAAGAATGAACAATATGAGTGTTATTTTCAAGGTTGTTCTATGCCTCCCACAAATAATAACAACCTTCATAAAATCTGAGAGTGATGAGCACAGGCTTCTGGATTGATTTCTGGATTCGATGGCTTTATTTTGTGTGGACAGAATGCCACTTGAAGTGAGTTTGTGAGCAATTAGCTTATGACAGACTACTCCATTTATCTCAGCAACACAACGTACAGTGCTCTTATCTGGGAATGACAAGGCATCACTCCATTCTTTTAGATTTGACTCCTGACAGTTTAATTCATTATTGTCAATGTGTGTGCAGACTGTCAGGGATGCGATCAGCATTTCTGAAGAGGACAGAATGGAAAAGCTATCACTTTTGATTGCTCGTGGACAGATGGAGTAAGCCAGTCAAGAGAGCTTTGACAGTATCTGGGCTGCATGCAGAACACGTTCTGCTGTGCTGTTTGTGAATCAAAGCTTCTGCTTATAAGCCTTGGAATAACTGACCATGGATTTCTAACAAGTGCATTGAAAAAAGTAATTTCATGTCCTGACTGTGAGATATTCTTGAAAGAATGAGTCACACAACTCCTGTTACCATAAATGCTGCCATTTCACTTTTCCATCTGTCTTTTCAGCTAAGAATAATGTGATAAAACATTATGACTCAGTTTTAGGTTGACATTAAGGCTGTGTGCTGAAACAGGATAGCTGAGAGAGCATTAGACTAAAGTTATAAAGGTCCCTGGTTCAATCCTTTGAATCCAGGGTTCTAGCTTTGAGTTTGGACTAGAAAGGTTATTCCTTCCTACCTTTTTTCCTGGCAGATCTCAGAAGCTAAACAAGGCTGCGTGTGGTTGGAACTGATATGGGAGACCAAGGAAAACCAGGCTGCTACTGCAAATGATGGTGGTGACCCGTAGGTGGTTCTCTTCCCTCTGGACCAAGCCAATGCCCCAGTATGTTGGTCAGCGACACTGTGTTGCAGGAAGTGCTGACCTATGCTAAACCAAGATCGTGATGACTTGGTCAGAAGACTAAGGGTTTTAGCCCTGCTGTACTCACATGTACATTCTCTCTGCCCTAATCTTCCATCGTCATTCAACAGCAATTTCTCACTCCCCCTGATCTGCTTGTCCATTTTCTAAATTTTTGTCTTCTATTTGGTTTTGAATTACACTCGTGCATTTAAACACCGTAAAAATATTTCCTATTTGAAATAGAGAGATACATTTCTTTGTAATTTACATTGGTTTCATATTGAAAACTCCTTTATTTTTTGTTTTTTATAATCCAATGCTATGAGTTGTTTTAAGGATTGCTGCTTGTGATGTGTAAACAGCACATGGTGTACCTCATTTGAAAAGACAATTTCATCAACTTCATATATGTAAATGTTTTTTTTTCCAAGAAAAAATGTATTTATTATTACTACGAACACTGGTGGAAGCCAAAAAGAAAAATGCCTGTAAGGTGTTTAAAACTTCTGTAACAAAGAATATGTTCTCTTGATCTGAAGGAGAGGATCAGAAGCATAGAACAATGGGCGTGAATCAGTCTAGCAAATCTCCGGTCAGTGATGATACGGAAGAGGGTACTTTGCATGTTTTTATGCCACCCCTTAAGATTATGAATTATATAACTGATTCACACTTAAATTGTAGGCAAGAGTGAGGCTGTATCGAGATTTATTTTAATCGGTGTCAATGAAAAATAGGTTCTTACCTGCAAAATTGTTTTTGAGTTTTTGAGAAGATGGGCTTTTGAAATGAGTGTTTCCTTTTTTTCAGGTTAGCCAGATATAAATAGTACAGATTGCAGACTTTACTAACAGTATTGCAGACTGGAGAGGCCACACACTCTATTCATGACCGATATAGGACTAAGAATTTGGGAAATCATTATGGTTTGTGTGCGGCACAGTGGCTAGCAGTGCTACCTCCCAGCCCTGGGTCCCTGGGTTAAATTCCTGGGGTGGAATTTGTATGGAGTTTGTATGTTTTCCCCATGTTTGCATGGATTTCCTCTGGGTGCTCGGGTTTCTTCCCTCAGTCCACACACACATAGTGGTAGGATAATTGGATTCTGGGAAAACTGGCTCTGCTGAGTGCGTGCTGAGTGTCTGCCCTGTGGTGGACTGGTGTTCCATCTAGGATGTATCCTGTCCTGTGTCCACTGTTTGCTGGGATAGGGTCTGGCTCCCCCACAACCCTGAATTGGATAAAGCCATTAGGAAATGGATGGTACTGTTCAGGAAGGCATGGGGGGGGGGCATTTCTTTGCCATTCACAATCTGCTATTTTACTGATTTTTTCTGACCTCTGACCTTCACAGAGCTGACTTGTCACTAAAAAAAGGGAGGACTCGGATTCCCATGCCGAATATGGGCTGACGCAAAAACTTTTGCCTAAAGCCACAAGGGGGAGCTAAGCCTACAGACTGATCTATACATAAATAGTCATGATGATGTCAGCAAATTTGGGAGAAAGATGATTAAACATTTCCTTCCCTTCTCTTTCAAACATGAAGCAGCATCTAATTTTTCCTTGTCCTGTTAACTGGTATTAAAACACCTAAATTACCTTCTCAAGACAAAATGATCAAGCAAGATTTAACCTGTTATTAACAACAAAGGCAGGCTGTGCCACCTATTGATCAAATAACACATTTCAAAAAGGAATTCTGAATTCCTTCACTGTTTTCCGGCAGATTCAGAACAGGGACTGTGTTCCAACTTCCTTCTAAAAAATAATGTTCTGTTTGCTTTTATCTGTATTCTACTCCAGCAAGCAGAAAAGCATTTCTCTCCCTCTATCTCTCCATCTTTATTTCTCCCCCTCTCACTCCCAGAGGCCTACACATTCTGTCAGACTCGATTTGCTCAGCAGAATCTTTGTTTTCCTTGACAGAGAAAGGAAGATGATGTCATGTTTTCATCTCTCCCCTATGGAGGCTATTATTCCATGTTAATTTCCTGCCTGTGGAGGAACAGACAGGCCACTCTCAGTTCTGCCACTTGCAATAGTAAGTTGCAGAGAAAGAGTCATATTAAAAGAGGGACACTGCAGGGTTTGGAATCCCTACTGAAGATCTCAAGATGAGAACAGGCAAAGAAGTCAGGAGTTATGCCCAGAAAATGAAAGAAATTCAGCACTGGCTTAGGTTCATCGTGAGGCTCAGAGAAATTCTTTTGATTGCACCTTTATTATTGTTGTTTAATTTTTTCATGCATCCATCCACTTTCTAAGCGTTTTATCCAGTAAGGGGTCAGAGGGTGCTGGAGCCTAACCCGCCAAACAAAGGCATGTGCCAGGCACATCTTCAATGCGACACCAGTCCACCGCATGGCATACACACAGACACAGACTTGCACACTCTCACACCAGGGCCAATTTTCCCAGAACCTACTTAAACTACCAGTATGCTTTTGGTCTGTGGGTGCAAAACAGAGCAACTGGAGGAAACTCACAAGAAAATAGTGAGAACATACAAACTCCACATAGACAGCACCCCAGGTGTGGAACTGAGCCCAGAGCTTGCCACTGTGCCACCCCATTTATTTATTTTTTACTAGACAATTACTTAAAATACTTAGTGGTGGCCAGTGCAGAAAACAGGAAGCACTTTGATCTACTCTGAAGGACCTCAGGGTGCTACGCAATTCACCAGGAACAGCCCTCAACTGTCTTTAGGACACAATGGAATTATCTGGTTAGCACCTTGTACCCCTCAATTGATGATTTTTTTTAAACTATCATGGTTATATATTAGAAAGTATTAACTATACAAAACTAGTATTGAAACCAATAGTACTTGTTGCATTCTTATTGCCTGTCTGCACATCCAGGATGTACTATATCTTTTCTATAAATTGTATTAAACTACAGCTTAGTGTACATGGATTAAGGTAGAGAAGTTAAGATGACTCCATGTTTCCTATTTGCTGATTAGTTTCCAATCCAGTTGCATATATAACTTGGATTCCTACAGTTCTTAGGTTGAAAAATTAACCTTTTTGGACAGACGTCAAACAAAGCTTACTGGAACTCCAAATAAATGTTTTAGACCAAGCGCCGAGAAATTGTCTGAAATAAAAAAAACACAGATCATCCCTTTTATTTCCAAACCCTTCATTGACACAGAGCCATGCGTCTTCCCTTCCCCCCTAAATCAGAGCAAAATGTACAGCCTAAAAATAAAATGTTTTCACAGCCTCTGAACCTGGGCTGTCCCTTATATGAGTTATTAGATGTATAACGCATAGTGCTGTTTGCTTTTATGTGGGATTTTGCTCAAATGTAACCCAAGATCCACCAGTGGTATGTGATGACATACTACCCAACACTCCTATGCTAATTTAGAGTTTAAGCTTTAGTATTGTATCTACTTAGTCTTCCAGATGCCAGTGTCCACAATTAAAAATGCAAGGCAATAATTAAAGCCAGCAGCCATATCACCCTGCAACTCACAACGTAACCCACTGAAGCTAAGCAGGTGTGAGCCTGGTCAGTACCTGGTTTGGAGACCTCCTGGGAAAAACTAAGGTTGCTGCTGGAAGTGGTGTTAGTGGGGCTAGCAGGGGGCACTCCCCTGCAGTCTATGTGGGTCCTAATGCCCCAGTATAGTAGCCCGGCGTCCTGGCCAAAATTTCCCATTTGCCCTTATCAATCATGGCCTCCTAATAATCCCCATCTATGAATTGGCTTCATTACTCTGCTGTCCTCCCCACTGATAGCTGATGTGTGGTGAGCGTTCTGGCGCACTATGGCTGCCGTTGCATCATCCAGGTGAATGCTGCACATTGGTGGTGGTTGAAGGGAGTCCCCATTACCTGTAAAGCACTTTGAGTGAAGTGTCCATTATAATTATTATTATTAAACCAACTCTCTGAATGAGAAGTATTCAAGAGGTCAGGTAAAATAAACCTTGTGCAGTTCTAGGTTTCTAACACACAGCCATTAATAATAGAAACACTAGGTGGAGGCATTGAGCTGAAGATGATTAGGCTTTGAAAAATGGGAGTGCAATGTCCTGCTGCAGATATCTTTGTCATTTCAATGTCAACACTGACATTCCATCCCTCCATGCAAGCAGAAGACCAAAGCATCACTGTCAACCAGGCAGGTCTTCAACTGCACTTTAAGAAACTAAACATATGAAACAATAAACATGTATTCATTTCAAAATACATGAAATGTTGTATTTTCACCTTTTCTTATAATTGACTTTTTTTCACTTCTGAGCATTTATTCTTTTTAAATCATTTTTCTTCTTTTTAAAACCAAATTGCTTTCTAGATGCCAGATATGTTTTGTAAGTATTACAGTTTTAGGTTTTTGAAATAAATGTTTTGCACATTTATTCCAGTGTATTGTTAAGTTGCTTTATAATCGTATGCCTGTATGAAGACGGCAAAAATAGAACTCCGTTAAACTCTAAAAATACACATGACCTGATTTAAGTGTGAACGTCACGGATGTTTATAAATTAATACTGAGATTTGACTGCTAGAAGCTACAATTGTCCAAGAGTACATCATACAAATACACAAATTCTGCTTGGTATCTGCAGATTTCAAAAGCAAGGTTTTCAATTATCATTTTGGCTCGGTAATTGATTTATGTTTTACTCTGAAGGCATAAAAGCAACACTAGAAAAGTGCCTAATTTAACAACAGACTTAAGATCTGTTTAGACATTTATATTGAATACAAAGTGCACAGTAGATTCATAGGCCTACAGTCATTACCCACAAACCCCTTCAGTTATATCTTGATTGGAGCATAGAATGAAGGAGAAACCACTATTTTTAAATTTGATACAAATTTGCAAATGGCAAGGAAAATATACCATGATAATTACAGTAAATATATCTCAACTTTATTAGGTTTTCAATGCAAAGATTAAAGTAAGGCTACATTTAAAAGTGACAGAACCTGGATGTTTTTGAAGTTTAAGGACTTCCCCCTGTGGCAACCAGTATAAAGAACGTGTGTGTTTAATTCTCTTATACAATAATACGTTCCCTTAGGACAAGAACTACGACAAACAATTTTCTTAATACCTACTCAGAACATCTTGACCCTGTATTGCAAATGAAAATGCCATTCACTTTTTTCACAGTTAAGTTTTTATTCATTCAACATTTCACATTACAAATATTTAAAAATTATGCATACTGTTATAAATAGTTGGCTGCAAACAATTAAATAACATTAGATTCCTTTTTTCACTAGCACTTCTACAGACCAACTCTAGAAATATGGACATTTGTATTACATAACTTAATTAGAAAGAAAAATACAAAAATAGGAACTTATAAATGTGAAATGACATAATAAAAATTAAGGTGATATCTGAAGTAAAAAATGCTATTAATAAATACAACAACCTTCCCATACACAGTTAAAAACTATTGAAATTTTGCCATTAAGTAACATCATTAACAGACAAATATTTAAATATCTTTTCCTTCTGAAAATGTGAACCATATATTGTTGAGCACAATATAGCAATTAGTAAAAACTAGACACTTTAACATATTAAAAGCTTCACCTCAAAAATATAACAAAAATCTGATCAAAATTATAAAAATGAATTTTACATTCCAATTAAAAATATACCAATAAACTGCTAAATACATTATTGACCTAATAATTACAATGCTATCAATCACAGTAGCTTGAAATAAAGTAACAAAATAAGCAAATGAGCACAAAACTTTTAATGTTTTAAAAATAACTTCAATTATTTATATTAGTACAAATAGTTTGATTTCTTTTTTTTTTACAAACACCAGCATGAAAAGGATTACAATAACAGTAGAAAATGACTGTGAAAAACATATTAACATCTTCTTTAAATGTCTGCAATTAAAAATGGCATTAAAGAATTACATTGCAAAGATTCTTTTCTGAAAAAATTTCAAAAAAAGTATTGCACATAACAACTCGAAGTTAACTTGCGACATTTACCACATTCAAGTCTTAAATCCCCTTTCGCAAAAGGTTTAGGCTCTTCAACACAAAGGGCAGGGGAGCAGGGTGAATTCTCAAGTCTTTCCAACAGTGTCCTATAGAATGCTCAAATCCTGCACTGCAAAGTCTATTTTAGAGTTTTATTTGTGCATTCTGCAGAGGTCTGTGTATGGAGAAGGCATACAGATTAACACATGGGGGTCCTTAAGAAATTAAAACTTTATAAACACGTCTGTATCACAACCACGACAATTAAATTTCAAAAGCTAATTCCTGTATTCATTTTTTCCTCATGCATGCTAAGGATTACAATATGAGCTAGTTGGCAGTTCAAGAATATATATTTTAAATTTAAAATATTTAAACACCTAACATCCATTCTTGTGGTACAAGATAACAGCCTAACATATACCAAATTTTGTATTCGTAATATATTTATATTTCTGCTACCATTAGTGAGGGAGACAGAATTTTTTTTCTAATATAGCCAGGTGCTGAATGCATGTTTAGAAATATTAACATTAGTTTAATGACAACCTATTCTCATCATGCTTTAAGATCATTTGTTTTCAGTTCATACAGAAACAAACTAGTGGAAAAGATATAAGATCTTTAGCAATACACTTTCGATCTCCTCTGCAGACTCAAATTCACAACACCAGTGCACGCTTATATAGTTAAAAAGTTTCCTCAGCACTGAAATGTATAAAAAGCAGAATTGAAAATAATATATATTAAAATCATTCAATTTTTTTCTTTTAAATGAAGTTTACCATATATGCAGATCTCTCAGTAACAAAAGTACAAAAGCTACCTTTCACAATGTGAAAAATTGAGGTATTGCAAAAAGGAGTTTTCCCATTTGTGAAAAATGTGCCTAAAATGACTGTTGGAAAAAAAGATATAGAAAAGTAGTGCATAATAAATGTTTATATGTGCATGACAAAATAATTTAGCTAGAAAACACTGTACCAAAAAATCAGCAGGCCATGTACAAAAGAATTTTTTCTCATTAACAGCAAATTCTTCAAAAAGTGTTATACTACTAAAATGTTAACCCACCACACCCCCTAACTTAAGTCATGGTAGAGTTGGTGCAACAATACACCCATCAAGCCAAAACAAGGATAATTTCTCACTACTATATTAATAAGTTATATTTCAGCACTAAAATCCCTGACAAGTTATATGTAAGCAAATTCAGATACTACTGGAATTACCTACACTAGCGTAAGCTTTTGTTTTCCATAACCTGTTCGTAAGTAAGCTAATGCAGTTTTCTCTAAGATGTTCAACTGTCTAGCAACAAATGTCTCCATTTTGACCTTTGGAACATGGATTTTTCTGATGATGCCTCTACCTTTAAAAAGAACTAGCAGTTCTTGTATCGTGCAGGTCTCTTAACTTCTCTTTAACAATTTGAGGCCAATCTTTGGTTTGCTGGAGCCCATCTGAACATCATGATAAAGAAAAGAAAATGTTCATTCCTCACCGTTGCACAACCATCTTTGGCTGTAGATCCCAAAGTACCTAGGTTTCACCTCTTTATTGCAGTCGTCATTTGAGTGGATAACTTGCAGGTGGCCAGACATATTAAATGCCAACCTGCAGAGCATGCAACAACTAGACTATTTATTGTGCATCACATGCTATATGTTGGTTACACTACCACATGCATTAGTCAAGTTGGCACTAGTGATACAGAAAGGGACTTAGGTTTATAAATTTGTCAATTACACTAACTTCTATTTCCTTTCACCGTTGTTTCTTGCGTTAAATAAAATAGGTCAGCTGTGAGTCTGGGAGAGTTGCACTGACGTGCACAAACAAGGGCTCGGTATCAGCAGTCCTGAATATTACTGTGCTTTCATGTTTGCTAAAGGGTTGCAGATACAAGGTGGTTTAAATGTCTTAACAGAGGCTTGGCCTGGTTGGTTAACTGTAACTATATTTCTTATTTTATTTGTGATGAGCACAGTCTCAGTTTCTAATCCTGCCAGCAAAGAGAGGAAAAAAAACTAACAGGAGAAGCCTTTTTAAAAATCTGTACCTTCGGAAGATGCCTTATCCCTTTGATTCTCATGTTGGACAATGTTTAAGGAGGGGGAAAGCTTGTTTTCTACACCATACTCAATACATTAGCAGCAAAGCTTGAGGTATTAGGTTTTGCATGTCAAAATGGAGAACAAATGCTAACAGTTTTATAATGAAATTAATAACTTTAAACATTGGGATGGTCTAAAGAAATGCACTAACTAGACTCTAGGAAAGGAAACACCAGTCTGCAGCTATTATGTTTACACCAATTTAGATCAAGCTTTGGTTAACTACTGGGAGATTTTATTTCAAATCTGCATCCTAAAATAAAGAAATAAGTGCACCCTTCTTTAGCAAGAAACCTTTGTAATCAAAAGCCAATTCAGGATCTCTCAGCGTTCTTCTTTTCTCTTTTCTTCCTCAAGCAACTACTTTAATTTAATGATTTCCAAAAATTAGTCCAGGTTTAGCCAATGAAGCTCCGAAAAATATAAAAAGTCATATCTTTACTCTGAAACATACGAAAGAAGCACAAAGGTTTCTATCATACTTCATATGAGGTGAAACCTACACCCCTCAGTGGATAAAAAGTTAATGTTCATGAAGAATTAACGCAAACATCTGCACTGTAAAATATTTAAAATTGTACTACTTTCATACATTTCAAAGGTAAAGGACACCAGATTTGGATCATTACAACTACATTTTTTAACTGGAAGCTGTTTATAAATACATGTTTATATATATATATCATAAACAGCTCTAAATGCATTCAAGTCCCATGTGCACTAGTTAAAAAAAAAACAAATGGAGTCAAAGTAAAAATGGATTTCACTTTTCTTTTTCTACGTGTTCTTTTAAAACGAAATTCCAGTTTCAAAATAAGATTAAATAAAAATAAAAAAATAGTAAAAACCAGATTAAAAATAAAAAAAAAGGAACCAGCAACAGAAAAGTGCATTTATTTTGTATGACGTTTGCAGCTCGAGACGACCGTGCTGGTTCAGTTCCAGCGGAATGAAATGTGCCGAGGGCGATCTCCTCCCTCTTTTACCAGTGGCTTGTGGAACTCCCTGCCAGCCCGAGAGTGAATAGCAGCCCAGCAATATTCACAGTAATACTGTAGACAGGTTACATTGGCACAGAAGAACGGGGCGAACTTCCCACCGCAGCGGGTCCCCTGACATTCATCGCACAGCTGATCATCGAGGACATATGGCTTGACTTCCACCTTCAGTGCGGGAAAGGTCCGAGCGCACAAAACAAAACAAAGAAAAAAAAACACACCGTCAGTTATCGCTTAAGAGACAGGTTCCTGGGATTGTAGACTAAAGAGCAGTAGGCAAAAAACAACTACCCTGCCATTACAAATAGATTCATCTCGCATTCTCAGTGACCAACAGTCCCTTCTTCTCCGAATGAGAAACTAGGGTTTAGACGGTCTTAAAAACCCAGGTGAACATGCTGAAAGAAGCAAGTGTGTTTTGTAACTGCAAATCTACTTGTTTTTATCACTCTAATCTATAAAGCCTGAGGCATTAAAATGATTCAAACATACATAAGTATAATTCAAATGCTCATACTTGAGGGAGATGTCAATAAGGAGATTAACAAGGGTTTGACTTATTTCACCAATGGGCCCTATTCTGGATACTTCTTAAGCTTGTGTATTAAATCATAAGACATCTATAAACAACTACAGATGATAACCTTTTATCACTTCCGACTGAAATCAGAGCTCAAGTGGAAATCTAGGCAATTCACAACTTCAATGCAGTACTCAGAGGCAGTGTACAAAACAATCCATAAAACAGCAGAAAACAAATCTGGTCATTTTACATAGTAGATACCTGGTCTGGCAAACTCTACTGGTTTTTGCCTAGAGAATCTGTAACCAATGCAAAATGTATTCTGCTATTAAAATGAGAAGACTTTTGTACCTAGGTGATTACAATATATCGGAAAGCAAGCTGTGCTCGTGTTCTACAACACTTTGATTATTATGATATTGTCATTCAAATAAAACATACACAAACTATCATTTCAACTTGATGAAGGTAATCGCAGCTTTTTTTTTAAATCAAGAAAGCTGTAAGAGCACAAGCCTATTGATATCAGTCCTTGAGGACAGTGCAGATTTAATACAATATTAATGAAATATGTTTTTCTTTTTCATGTTTTTTCTTTAAGGAACAGAATCTAATTTCACTGGGCTTTAAACAATATTTCAAATAATGTGCATTCACAGTTTTGTACATTTCCAAAAACGTGAATACCATCTACACTTTTCATCATGGCGTACAAAGCAAACTGAACAGCGGCATGACTTTTCCTAAAACAGTACTGAGCCGCCTTTAGACCCAACACCCCAACTTTAACACAATATTTACAAACAAGGGAAGATCATTCTGCCTGTCAGTGCTCAGCTGTAACCAAATGACTGATAAAAGAACTGGGCAATTTGTTGCTTCATGACGCAACACCAAAAAAGCCACTACACAGCTTATCAAACGAATGGCTAGACTGACTAAACAATTCCTCCATTCATCACAGGCTTCCTGCCATCAGGCCCTGTTGTTGCTCTCGGTTTTGGGACTGCCTGTGAAGAAGACCCTGCACTGTGGCTATGTACTCACCCGTTTATCAATTTCTCCGTGCTGCAGCTGCACAAAGCGTGCGCTGATAGCAGCAATGTAGCTCTGTTGATTAGAGAAGGCGACCCGCCCAGCTCCTTTGGGGTACTTCAGCTCTGGGTCTGTGTCAATGCCTGCATAGCAAACTCCTCCATACAGCCGGTCCATGATCATGGCAAGCTCCACTACGGTACACAGCAGGAGCATGAGAAGGCAGCACATTACAAGGTACAAGCCACATGTTTAAATACACTATCAGCTTCCTGCTGTAAATGCCCATACGTATCACATACAAACTGCATAAACTGGCAGCAGCTGAATTAAAGGCATGATCCTCGTTGTGTTGTATTCATTATGGTTGCCCGATGTCTCATTAATATTATGTCTCGCAACATATAATGACCAACGCATTTGATAAACATAACTGGGATCACACAAACTTCTCAGCAATAAAGACAGCTATCCTGACACTAAACTGTGCAGCCAGCTTGAATACATCAAATTAACCCCCAAAATGAGAACTTCCACTGCCACAGTTTTTGAATTAAAAAAAAACTATAACTATTTTTCTATGGGGTACATAAGGGGGTGTACATATTGTATGGTTTACTGATTTAAAGAGCACACTACCTGCACGAAGAGGACGTGGAACGCCACCCACAAAAATAGTCTTCCTTGGATCTAGGGGCTGGGAGCCGTCCATCACAAAATCACTATCGTTGAGATTCCAAGGGCGAATCTGAACCTATTATTATCAATGTGGGATTAGCACATATTATGAATCCAGAAAAGAAGCAATTTAGTCTGCTGGGCACTGTTGCATGTCAAGAATCTAAAGCAAGCAATAATAAATATAAGCACACATTTCCCTTCTACACCCAAAAAAACAAAAAACTACTGCATTCTTACAGTAAACTAAAATGCATGATATAATTATAGCAAATCAGATAGCTGCCGGGATTCTTACCGGTTTGTCCTTAATGGTGGGACTGGAGACACAGAGGTACAGCTTCCCATCTTCCTCAATACAAGCATCAATCAAGGCCTGAACTGAGCTCTCATCTTGGAAAAGAAGGAATGCATAACCTGGCCAACCAGACAGGAGACAAGTGAGGTGGGCAGGTGCATCTTCTGTACATCCTCAAACAAACACGCATTTTTTCATTTTAAACCCACTTGGTATTCCTTACCTTTTGGAGGAAAGTAAGATTTGCTCTCTGCTTTGTGAGGCCAATCCACGAAAAGGTGTCCAAAGCGCCTGAAACTAGCAGTTATTTCATCTAGAATGCAAAGGTTTTGATATAAATTACTTATTTTACTTATTTAAGTTATTTATACTATAGAAAAATAAGCTTTCAATACCAGATAAAAAAATAAATGTTTAAAGCAATCCACAAAATCTGCAATATTTCATGGTGCAACATAGGGAATACATTTGCATGTACATCAAACGTTTCATCAAGTCGTTTTTGAAGGAAAAAAGTACAAAAGGGGCAGTATGAACAGATTAACAGGGGCAGTACGCTCTCTTTCTACATTAAGAAAGAAGAAATAAAGATCTCAGAAGTACTATTTCAGGAGTGGTGCATTTTCAGGCAGGTAAATATTCATTTTTCTTCTATTCTTTCGATTCTTGAATCCAGTTTTCGAGCTATTGAACTCGTAAACTGCAAACAAAAGATCCTGATGGTCAACGTGATTTGAAAGGTTTCCTAACAATATTACAAAAAAACAGGTGCGTGAATAGTACAGAAGAATTGCCCCCTATCAGGACTAAAATGTTTGCTATCCTACCATGTTAATTGGCCCCTAGTAAAGACAGAAAAAAAAAGTTAGTGTTATATAATATAATGGCTCGGAATTCCTGAGCAACAGATTTAAATAGAAGTGCAGTTTTTCTCCTGTGTACCCACACCACTTTTGGAAATATGTTATGGAAACTTATATATATTTCCGATACATTTTACCAGTATTATGGGAATGTTTCAATGACAAGAATTAAGTAAATATGATCTAATCCAAACATGAAAGCTCTTCAGCACAGTGGCTCAGTGGTTAGCCTTGCTGCCTCGCAGTGCTGAGGCCCTAGGTTCCATTCAGGAACGACTGAATGTTCTCCCCATGTTCTCATGGGTTTTTCTCGGGGGGGCACCGGTTTCCTGCCACAGTCCAAAGACATACTGGTGGGTTAATTGGCTTCTGGGAATATTGGCCCAGGTCTGAGTGTGATTGTATGTGCCCTGCGATGGGCTGGTGTCCCATCCAGGATGAATCCTGCCTTGCACCTGTTTCTTTGTTGAGATAGGCTCCAGCTCCCCGGCAACCCAGAATTGGATAAAGCAGTTGGAAAACCGTTGAATGAAGGCCTCTTTTTTGACATTCCTTCTATATCATCTTATTAAAACTGTATATTGTCTGGCAGTGGATCTCCCACAAACACTTAGGACATTTGTCCCGGTTGAATCATTCTGCACTTTTCCATGACCATACCTTCATCAATGTCGGGAGGAAGGCCTCCGACGAACACTTTTCGAGAGTAGCGCTCGACTCGCTCCCCGTTCTGATGGGGAAAGCAGTGAGGGGAGCCTAGGCCAGGAAGACTCTGCTCAGGTCGGTCATCATCCGGGAATCCATCCTCCATTGGGAAGAGAGAGGAATGACCTGAGAAGAGACATGGAACAGAAAACATGCCGTGAGCGCCGGCAGCCAGGCTGCAGCTCCGACAGCCAGCTACTGAAATATTTACTTTTACGTGGGCTGAGTTTCTCTTGAGTGATTCTAGCACATATCTGGAATAAAGAAAAAAGTATTCTAACAAAATCGAAGAAGGAATTGTGCATCAAAATCACAGAATTAACTGTATTCTAAAATTAGGAACAGTATTCACAAAATACAGAAAGATGAGAACAGGACTGGTGCATCTGCATCATATTAGTTTACGGCATCACATTTAAAATCAGTTACAACATAACCCTACTTCAAACCCAACTGCAGTGATATACATTTGTTTTATTTATTCTGCCACTTGTGACAGGTCTTGCCAGCTGAGCTAAAGAACACTTTCTTCAGCCCCAACGGCCAGCATCCTTGTTATGCGCAAGGATAACTGTTTCTTGCTTTGCAGCATATAGCTTTAAACCTGCATGTAATTGGAGTTTCATTTCCACCAGCTATCTTTAATGCTTGCAATGCATTTTGAACTTCTCTTGGACTTCCACTGAAACAAATGAAGAACGCAGTAACCCTCTGAACAGCAAAACTTTCAGTATTGCTTTTTAAATCCCCCTTCCCCAGTTCTACAGCAAACGTGGCAAGTAATTGAAATTGCATTTTATGAGAACTGAGTCGAAACAACAATGTGACAGAGACGCTGTAGAGGATTGTTATTTTGGGGAAAGGCATCCTTGGGGTAAATTGCTAAAGATTGTTCTGTGCTGAACCAAAAACTGCACCGATCACAATGAAAGATAAAGCTTCTTTACATAAGAGATCTAGCTCCCTGTCATATTTACTGTCATTCTGTCTCAGCCAGCATGCAATCAAATGGCTGTCACATGCACGTGTTCAAGAACAACACTATATTACAACCAATAACAGCTCCAAGACTGTCATGCCCAATCCTGTCCCTAGGCCCACTGTGATAAATCAGACTTTATTAAAAATCTGTTAACAAAAAAGCCATAGTTATAGGATTTACGAATAATACAAACTAGTAAAATATGCCTGCACTCCAATCAATGTTCAATTAGGCAGTTCTTAATTCATGATAAAATAACAGTGCATGTGGTAAGGAAAATCACAATTTGTATAATTCAAAGATAAAAAGTGTGTTTTGATGAGAGATGAGTGAAGAGCAGTGGAAAGATTGTCATGAGGACACAAACTGCTTTCAGTTTACAGGAATAATGCCATCTTTCATCAGATATTTTAAAGTGGTTTTCTAGAGGACTATGCAGCTTCTAACCAAAGGAGGCAGCTCAGATAGTTGCAGATAGCCCGCACACACAGTACGTGACTTCTAGGTAACTTTGTTGCTGTTCTTAGTACAAAGTTGCATGCTGTTATCAAAGCTATAGCCGTTTTGTGCATCTCCTTATTTCTGCAGACTGGAGACAAAATGTAGATTACATGTGTGCTCTCTCAAATATTAAAGCAGATTGTACTGTGAAACACTACATACAAAGGACTGATTTGTGATCTTGGCTTTTTTGCCCACCATCATAAGCTGAAGCCTCCTTATCAGTTCAAAAAGCTCTTATCGTGAGTCCTGAAGGCAAACATTTCAGCTTGAAATTCCAATAAACGCTCCAAGATGAATTTTCTTTTGAGTTTAAAGGTTAAAGCTATAATTCGTTCAAAAAAGACTTAATAACATTTAAATTTATAACATCCTTTTCTGTGAGCGTTTGGATTACATGAACGTTTGCATGGATGTCTTTCATGGAGGCCGTCAATTAAATGTGTTTGAGGGCTCATCAACATGCAAGTGACCTCTCTCAGAGAAATACACAGGAGACAGAAAGCACTTGCATTTATGTCAGTCACACGGGAATACCATTAAGATGAGCTTCCTGTATTACAGCGGAGACACTGGAAAGGCACAGATATACGTTTCCCTGCTCCTTCCAGCTCACGCTTTTTATTTAATTAAACAGCAGGCTGCCATGCCTTCAATTATCAAGTGAAGTGCAGAGATGGAAGGGATGATTGACGTGCTGTGGCCTTCACAAAAAAAAATGGATCACATTTATACATAATGCATTTAAAAATTATTTCATATGTTTTACCTCGTCGCCTCCCATATGTCCTTGCTGCATGCAAAACAAGACAACAGAACTGTAAGTACGTAGGTCACAAGGTGCAGTCAAGGCATAGCTTGGTTATAACCCCTATGATGGCATCCATGTGTACTGAACATTGATCTTTTGTGTTACACAAGACAGACTGCTCCAAACTGGGATTAATCTGATTCTTAGTAATTACAATACTAATGTGTTTAGTTTAATAGTAGAGTATTAGTAAAAAAGCAAGTTTTGATTCTTTTTACTTGAGGGTTAACAATAGCACTATTACAATATTTCTACCAACTGTTTTTCTTTTGTGTAACATATTATCTTTGCATGCTGCAGTAATCGGCTATCACAGAGCACAGAACAATTCTGATTTTCTTTAGTTAGCATGGCCAAAATACATAAAGACTCAAATCTGTGGTGTTAGTATAAAAAAAAAAACAATAAAGCAACTAAACATGTTGTCATACCATTTATGGGCAAAGGACTATCTCCCCCTTGATGTGAGAATCCTAAACGACCTTTAACCAAGCAAAGAAAACACAAATCAATTATGAGATCAATTTTAAAATAATTTATCAGTTAAATTGGACCATAAACTCATTTTTGCTACGAAAATGTATGAAGAAATCATAGAGAATATTAAATTGTGCACAAAACAGATCTAAATTTTGTGGTACAAAGGAAATCTTGCAGATTTAATTTCATTAAATAAAGCTGGAGCAAAAGACCAACTGAAAGCTGAACTGTAAAAATAAAGATTTTACACTTATACAAAGTAAAGATTGCTGGTCCTAGCACACAGGGGCATGAAAGCACTCGACTTTTTAGTATTCCATCACAGGCCTGCCTTCAGCAATGGATTCCGATCATGCCAGATCGATCATACCTCTATATTAGCACCAGTGATCTCCCTTACCACGGCACAGAACACTGAACCTATTTCAGACCCCACAGTGCTAATTCAGTGATGTTCCCTTTCAAAACCATCTGAATCATACTGCAACAAAGTCAATGATATTCAGTGGCAATACTATTCTGTTACCATAATGCAAATCTGTTAAAAGATTAAAGACACACCAAGTGAAAGAGGAGATGCATTTAGAATTTACATTGATCAAATTCTTAGTTTAAACCCAATTAAAAGTCCCCACCACCAACTCACCAACCACAAAAGAATTAGGCTAATATGCCTTTGTAAACAGACTGCACAGTGCAGTACAGAGATAAAATCCAACCCAAACCCCACCCTTGCCAGCTGAAATGTCACTAGGCTGCTATAAGCAAATCTTCACACAGTGTTCTTACTTTCCAAGTGTTCTGAATTAGGCAATACTGAGGGGAGTCTCCCACATGGGCTTATTATATCCTGAGATCCAAGGTTTTGTTTTTCTTATATGCTACAAAGTCTGTAGTATCCCTATCTCCCCGATACGCCCCTGGATTAGCAATACTAATCCTACTGTAGAGGGGGATGATACCACAATCGCCTGCAGGGAAATCGACATCTACAGGCAATGCACCCGTACAAGTGCAAGCACGTATTCTACATTATTTTTCAACCTCATGCAAACTCCCCCAGGTAAAAAAAAAAAATGTGCACCTGTGCTTAGGAAGCTCCCTATTGGCTTTGAGCCTTTTCGGGCAGCAAAGTAAACACACTGTTCAAACCAGGATATGGTGATTTCAAACCTTCCTGTAGGAAGTTTAGTTTAGTAACTCAGTTAAAGGGAATTATTAATATACTAAAACAATCCTTGAATGGTATTGAGAAAATGTTAATTATATTGGTGTCTCAAAAAGTATCTAAAAATGCATGCGACAGTGCAGAGGTTAATTTTATTATCTTGTTAGACCACTTTTAGCACTCTGTCAAAAAACAATATAAAAAAAACCTGGTACCTGAGTTTCTTTTATTGTTTCATTATAAAGAATGGTCACACATTAGGTTTGTTTCAACCTTGGGCAAATAGGCAAAAAAAAAACTTTTCCTGCCAGTAAAATATGGTATCACGGCAAGATTTCATAACAGCTGTTTCAAAAAGCATAAAGGCTACACTGTCTCGGCTTCCATTGAATACATGAAGTTCCAAAGAAGACAAATACTTAATACATTTCTCAGGAAGGTTAATTCACACATCTGTCCAGCCGTAACGATGTACGACTATACGGTTTTCAAACAACAGACTTGCAGTCATCAGAATTGTTTTTAGGATTTCACCCCAAAATTTCTGACTACATTCAGGAGAAAAAAGCTAAATACAGAAAAACTAAGATTCCACTTTAGCATGCAAACAAAAATACATTCTTAGGACATTAAGGTCCCATATTCATCTATACAAATGCAAAATATTTCTAATTTCACGCAATTGCTGTATTATCCATTACCAGCAATTAAAACTGTCAACTAAAGCTCCTACTATCCCATTTAACAATGAAAAATTAATTGAAGAACACAAGCAAGGAAATAACAGACCAGTTTTTGCAAAAAACAACAACTGAAGAGATGGAATTATTAATTAAATGCAACTCCTTTTGATGCCATTTCATAAAGAATCAGGATACTGCTCAACAAGCACTGGAGGTTCATATTTAGTGGTATTGCAGTATATCTGAATGTAAGACCACACTGCAATTTAGAGTCTAAATACTTTGCTGTGTACAAAGCTGTCTGAAATGCCATAAATGCTTACTATTCCCACATTCACAACTGAGACCAAAATACATCCAAGACGGCTTGCTAAATTGCTAAGATTTAACTGAGAACTGGTTATCCGCAACAAACATTACCTAGAGATACTGCAGATATGTCAAATATTCATCATGTACAGAATAAAACTATCAAAAAACACAGTGATGGGTTGACTTTAGCATCAATGAAGGATAATCATTATTGTTCATCTAGCATAGCATGTCCGGGTGAATCCTTTTATATTCTTTAGCCTAAAAATGCAATCTTAACAAGCAGCATAAATGAATACATTTCACATACAAATTTTATTTAATAACATGTGGTTAAAAGAGAAAACCACAGTTCAAGATCTTACTAAAGACTTGTCCGGTCTTTCAAATTCACAATCTGACTCTTGAATCTCAGCACAATATTAACACAATCATAAAAAGTGCAAATGACACATTTTGGAACCTATATTGAGTACCACATCAATACAAAAGCATGTTAAAGAAACACATCATACTGTACTTACAATGAGCAAAGGTTTTCTATACTGCTTGCTTTATGGTAAAAGAGGTTAACTGGGCTGTTTAATATTTATTTTGAGAGCTCAATACTCGTCGGTGATAAAGTTAGTTTCTTAGAATTAAAACATTTATTTAGAAAGGTAACATTTCATACTGGTGTTTGAAAACATTAAAAGCTTGTGCTGACAAAAAGCACAGCGTACAGTAATACCATTAAATATTCACATCACAACAAAATGTCTCTATGTGGTTAAATTCCACAAAAAAAACAATCGAAAAAGAGGGGAACGTACACAACCATGTGCAAAGAAAATAAGTAAAGTTTCTTTCCACTGGTGAAGAGGTGTGAAATTTCTCGCTTTGAAGCAGACCTAAGCCAAATGATTTAAACTATGCTGATTCTCTTGGATCAATTACTACCGAATGCTCATCAATTTGACAAAAACCTACCTTTCAGCGAGTCTTGCTCAGCCCTCATAATGTCAATCAAGGAGTTCTCCAATGAGTGCATGTTGAAGCCATCAAATGATCTTGTGCGCTCCTGCTGGATATCAAAAAAGTTTGTTAAATTATAAGATCTGTTTTGTTGTTGATTGTTTCTACTAAACCATAATAAATCCACCCTTTATAAGAAAAGCCAAGAAACAACTAAATTAGAATCCCTACATTCATGTTCTCTCTTTATAGGCTTAGTCTATATTTTTTTAATTCATGAAGGTGTTCCCAAACACGCACAGTGAGTGTAGCAGGGTCTGAAAACATATATTCATATTATTGTTGTTGTTATAAAGAACTTTTTGAAAACAAAAATGTGCTTTTTCTTACACAACTGCAGTGAATAGTACAAAATCAATCAAGTGGAATTACAGAACACCGAAGGAACATTAAGAGAAGGAATCATCATAACTTTTCTATCCACAGTATCACGACCCACAAAAAACTGCCAACACTGTTGATCATGTAAACCAAGCAGGACCATTACAAACCAGCCCAACTAGTAATTTTAACGTAATGTCTGGATCCTCCCAAAATATGATGTAGAACTGAAAAGAAAAATCACGTGCTGTCTCGATACATACCGCAGAACCACAGAAAAAAAAACTAAAGATGTCCAGTATGCATGCAACCATGCGTCGTAGACCACAGGATTTTCAAAGACATGCCCACAGTGCTGATTGGTCTTCAGAGCCTGCATTCAACCCAGCAATGCCATGCCTTTCCTAGTTCTGCTGGCAATAGTTAACAGCTTTGTTTCTGTAAAGCGAAACAGCAAGTCTGGAAATGTACCAAAAGTGCTATACTGTACATACAACACATCTGTAAGTATACGCAATGCTAACTTGACAGAACCCAAACATAGAAATAATGTTGGAAGAAGTTCAAGGTGTAACTCAAGGACATACAGCAATATTACACTGGTGATCAGTACCTGAATTTCAATTAGAAAGATTTTGAATAAAGTATTTTTTATGTAGTAAGTGATCCATGGTTTTATACGTATTGCAAATCTAGTATAATCAAGATAATTAATAGTTTAGATAAATAGTACTTAAATAACTTTTTCACTATTTAACTGTGTAATAAAGACACCAGTACCAATAGAGAACCACACACTCCCTTTGCTTCCTCGGGCCTTTGCCTTTCAAGCTTAACTGGAACTTTTGGAGTTGCCCAATTAGACCAGTGAGGAAACTCTTAAGAACTGTAAAGAAGAAATGAACATGGGGTCAAGGATCACCTGAGGACTTTACCTAAGGCCATCTTCGCTGCACCTTATGCAATGGGACTCTGCTGGGAAACATTCTAGATGAAGCTTGTCTATAATACATGTGTGCTACATCAGAGGGTACACAATTATTAAAAAATAAAAGGGGGAATGTGTATAAAAACTTTCCTTTGTGTGTTTTGTCCCTTTTACACCCACTCTTCAAACAATACAGCAACATGCATGTGTGTATGTGTATGTGTGCAACAATGTGTGTACTGAGAGTTGCAGGACGGAGAGAGTGCAGGGTGCCTCATGTTCAACTATTACCATTTTGGACAGTTATTATTTACTATAATAAAAACAGCAAAAGATTATCTCTAACATTCTTTACCATTCTCACAGGTTCCCAATTCAAATCTGTCCAGATTGGATATAAATAACGAATAACAAACCATAACATAAATACTTCTCTATATTATGCCTAGTGATTACAAAGAACCATATAGCAGAAGAAACAGTATAACTAAACCTTTTCTAACATTATAGGTCCCTCTTATCTAACAAATCATATAGATAGAGCATTTCAGTATATGACCAGTGACAAGGACAAACAATGTTTCAGTAAAAACTTGAATTTTTTTAGGGTGAAGATGTTAGCTATATTTACATTTTCATACTAACTCAAAGCTACAAGGAAATGTCAGCTGGCACTAAAGTAGGAGGAAGACTATGATCTATTATCTGCATAACACAATCGACGCCAGCACAAGCCCTTTTTAATTTAGATGAGTCTCGTGAAATTTAGCACTCCAAAGAGGTAAGAATGTGCCCACCAACTGATCTTTCACACAAACTTAGTTACAGTTGTTACGTATCTGATTGGAACAGCACAAAAGAGTGTTTCGATGTAGAATTATTTGACAAAAAAGGCCTGATTGACATCATCGATCCTGCCTCTTAAAAATATCCCATAAGAGGGTCCAGACTGCTTTCCCAAAACTCAACCCAGTAAACTAAACAATTAGTTTTTAGAAAAGGTGATGAATATTTGTAGTCCTCTCTCAAACCCCTACACTACCACTGACATTACTGTCCTTTTAATTACCATAAAATGGAAATTAAATGGAAAGAAAAAAAAAGAAAATAAAGAAGTCCTTTGAGTATTCAAACCCCTTTATATACTAGTATCTTCTAAGACATTATAAAACACTTTTTTCAGAATGGGACTCGGAAAAGAAAACAAAATGTACGTTTCTGTAAAATAAATCATTGCTGTAATTTTTTACACTGAGTGAGTGCACTTGTTAGCTTTTCCTTTGAGTGTGTAAGCCTAAAGGCTTTGCAGCAGGGCCTGGGCCTTGTCTGGGGCACAGCCAGCAGTGGAAAAGAGCAGCTCAGCTGACTCTGTGGTCACAAAGGGCAATGCTGTCACCAGTTTAAATAGGTTCTCCTCTTCAAACCAGGATCATGTAATTCCACTGTATTGTGGCTACAGAAAACACTGTGTGAGGCATTTATTCTGGGCTGTAAAACTATTTATATACTTGGAAGCCCTGAAAGTAGGAGAGTTTTGATATGAAAGAGAGGGACAGAGCAATTTCATTTCTTACTGTAGGTTAAATGCAGTACAGTAGACAAAATAAGGCATTGGAATCTGAAGATTGTGGCAAAACGTATTCCAGTAAATTACACCATGTTAAATACTGAAAACAGCAAATCGTCCACCTTAGAAATGTCCTTTTGTTACTCTTTTTTTAGAAAAAAACTGAAATTAAAAACTGTACAGACAGTATTTTGTTCTTATGCTCTTTCAAATTTTCTTCAAACTCCAAAATCTCTGGTAATAAAAGCAGCAGCTATGAACAGAAACAACTGTTTTACCTATTATATTCAAAGATGAAATTAAGAAAACTAACAGATTTTCTTTGAAATAGCAGTTTTGTAAACACCATTAATCTGGAAGTCAAACCACACCATAGATGATTGTTGTGTTGCTGTTCAAAGAGTTTCAATGCCTTTGCCACTAAAAGTATATTAATTTTCAATCCAGAGATTCTGGAGCATGGGGTGTGAAATTTTTCCACAGGGCCTGTGATTTTCTCTGATAATAAAGTAATTAAAGTGTAGCAGCAGCACTTGATCAAAATATTGCAGTAGAACATCTGTGACACATAAGCTAGAAGCTTCCCACTTCATTGCATTAAGAAGCAGAAACCGATGGATAAAGCCCACAACGAGCACAGATATAATTTGAATATTATTTCTATAGAATAAAAACTTAAAATCTGCATATATTAATCTCATTGTATCAACTCTAGAGCTTGTAATTAAGTTCTCTTTAAATACATAATTCTATCTAGCAATTTAAATTGTAGCCAACATAATTAGTTTTCCCCCCCAAGATATTGTAGACCAAAGTGAAATATGTGCTGTGCTACAAATGTAAAGCAGTGTTTCTTATTTCTCACAGGGAGAACAGAGGTTTAAATTGATGCCACAGTAATACAGACACTGTAAACAGATGCTCCAGTTTTTTTAATGCCCCAGTTAAGCTTTACTTTTCATGACTCTGTTTCTCCTAACAATTCATTTACATCACACACAATCACGTACACACGCCCACACACACGATTTTAAATCCCCCTAAAACAGAGACAATTGAAACTGATGACAGAATTGAAGGAAGAAAAAAAAAGAGTTCAAAGCTTAGCTTACAAAACATTATGCTTCACTGTAATCTTATTTTACAGAGGCCAAACCAAAATGACCCATACATTCAACTGGAATTTCAAATAAGAACTACAATATCTGACTTGTATATCTTTTACAATATTGCCAAGTAAATCACTTGTTTTTGTAAGTATGAAAGTCGTCTATCACTTACTACAGAACCAATTCGTACGGTGTGTACTCTGAATTACGCAGATCTATGACAATATTTGCTTTGGTCCGATTAAAGGACAAACTTTTTCCACAGTCCAAAAATAAGTTCCTGGAACTATTCCATTGTTAAAGTACAGTACTACTGCAAACAAACCTGACCACAGACTTTAGCACAGAATTCATACTGGAAATCCAGACCAAGAATTAAAATCGTCAAACCATAGGACGTACGCTATTATTTTTAAAATCAAACATATATACATCCGTTTTCAATAACTGCGTCATCCAATATGGGGCCAGGACCTAACCCAGCAGACAATGGGTACCTGACAGGATATATACTAGATGAGCTAATAATCATTTCTTAAATGCATTTTAACTTGAATCCAAATCACAACATTCCTGGGATACTTTTAATGGATGCAAATTGCTGCGTAAAAGGAGAAGAATAGATCTGACTGTGACCTGAAAAACTAGAAACCAAAAGTTATGAAATAAGGGGTGGAAAAATTCAAACTAGGGTGTGTTCTAATACAAACTCTACCCATATTTCACAGAAAACAAAAATTAAAGACAACAGAAATGTGATGATTTATATCCTCTTTAATGATGCCATAGCTTCTAATAGTTATCAAGGCAATAACATCAGCTGGCGTCAAATGGTAATACTGTTTTTTATTGGCTCGTGTAGCCATAATTTTTCTCAATTTAATTGCACACAGATTTAATTTGATCTTCAGTTTCTGATAGTTTGCCACTAGTACCAATTGACAAAACCTTGCTTACAGCAATTAACTAGCACAGCTAGTAAGGAAACACTGAAGACGGTTAGTGTCCTCCATTCACAGCCTTCGATCATCAAGAACCTAGACATTGGGATGCCTTGTAGCCACAAGTGTAAAATATTTCCAAGGCTATTGCTTCCTAATTTCAAGATGGGGCTATACAGCAGGCCAACACACAGCTCCGTGCAGGACCGATAGTGTCACTGCATTCTCTGTCCTGCTGCAGAAAGACAGGCCATATCCTGGCCATATCTAGTATTTTGGCATCCGGTCCACAGCCTGTCATGGCTGATCACCAAAGGGGGATGCAGTAAGGCACCTCCATGGGATCTTGATGATAAACAAAAACCTTAACAATGACTTTCCTAAACAGAACTTTGAAAGGGACTCCATCATCCAGTCTGATTTATACTGTATACTCCTTATCTTGTGCAGAGCACAAGCAAACAAGTTATTGCAACTTGTCTCATCTGCACACAGTGTGTACATTTCCACGTCTAAAACAGATTAACCATTGAATACAGCTTCACAGGCTGACAGGTAGTTATTTTTTTTTAAATCTGACCATTGCAAAACTTTACTCCTCTGTTTTTTTAGTTTATAGCCTCTGGACCTAAGCAACAGCAGATTGTTTGCCTTAGATACCAGTATCTGTATGCCGTTCAATCACAATAGTGCTTCAACTGGCCAGACACAAACCGAAAGCGGCCAAACCTGTATTACGAAGGGCACTGTTCACAGCACCTCAGGGATGCTGCCCTGGGCAGTTAGAAGTATTATCCTAAAAGGTAACAGATTTTATCAAAGCGAACCAACACTTTCAAGACCTGACAACCCTATCATCACAGCATAGCATCCATCACCAAAATCACATGTTTTATTTTCTTGTCTTCCATTCTGCTGGTTAATCATAAATGCCTCATCTGTGACAGCTTAGGCATAATTCATTTCTTCCACAGAAGGAGGCTATGTATTATATTATCACTTCTTTTTCATACTGCAAACGTTGGTGCCTTAAAAAAGGATTAAGCCCCAGGAAATGTCCAGCTCCTCTGAGCTGAATTATGAACCATGCTGTACATAATAATCACCAACATTTGCAGACAAAATTAATTACACGAGAGCCGCTTAACAGAAGCCACATAATGCATTTATAATTTTTTGGTTTAAACTATCTGGGCAACTTATTCCGACTCTGTAATTGTGGCTTGCTTTCGTCTTACGTGGTGCTCAGATAAGGCAGATGCTCAGACAACTTTCATCACAATTACAGATCATGCTCATTAGTTGTCAGATGTTGCTTTTCCTCGATTGTTCCCGTTGTGCACAGTATGCAGACGTTTACAGAATTAAACAGGATGAGAACAAACTGTTTTGATTGTCACCATCCTTGTTTTCAAAGGTCTGAATTGTGAGACCTGTTTCTTAACCGCTCCCAGGTCAACACACTGAAGACAACAGCAACATGGCTACTTCCACGCTGTAGGCCTGAACCATGTACTGTAAGTAAAAAAAACAATTTAATAATGACAATATTTTCACCGCTCACCAATGCGCATCTTTTAATGTCAACTTCGGCGCACGCATGATGCAGTTAAATGATTTCTTTGCTTCCCCCCACCCTCCACGTTCTTGCACATTTTAAATGAGTAATTGATACTTTTTAAAAGAGTTTATTCTTTGATGAAAGGTTTTGGATATTCTCTAAGTGCATATAAACTCTTAGAAGAAGGAAATGCATCTCCAGCTAAGAACTCCTACTTTGGGCACACAGTCTCTCAAAATTAATGTCAAAATGAGTCAGGAGATACAAGTACTTTAACATGCTGCACTCCAAGGCTAGGATGTCTACACATTTCCTGGATTATCAGAGAGCTCCATCTTGCATACTACCTCCTCTTATTACTATATACAAACCTAAGGGTGCATGAATTACTATAACCTAATACAGAAATATTATAATTACAAAAGGTATATTTTACCATTTCCTTTTCTTACCACCATTTGCTTTCTAAATGCAAACACCAGGTTTGACCCCTGATTTTGAAAACAATAAGGTTGAAGAAACTTACGGTAACACCCCTTAGAAAATAAACCCATTCTATCACCCTGTACTGAATGACATAGTCATTTTAAAAGTAAAATACTGATTACCACATCCCCTCCTTTTATACTTGAGACCAGCTCTCCAAAGTACCAATTATACATGTGGATGATAATTCTGCACTGTTGGCACAGCTCGAAAAGAAAATGAAATGTTAAACTTCTCATTAACTTGAGCAGCACAAGTTACTGCCCATGATGAAGGGATCCGAACATTTTACACCTACCAACTTTGGACAGAATTAATAATTCAAATGTCACCGCTATGCATTACTCCGTCTTCCCTGATCGATAACAAAAACTCATCGGGTTACCTTCCCCGTCAGCCCAGACTGAGCTGGAACGTGGCAGATTGGATTGGCAGGAAAATCCAGTTTCAGATAACAGGAGTAAAAAAAAAATATATAATCTGCATCACATCTTAATTTTGAACTGCTAAATGCTTTATAGTGTTAAAACAAAAATGAACATTATTAGTAGCATTATTTGAATTCACAAAATACCCGGGGTGAAGATTTTCAGCATGCATGCCACAGTTTAAGTGCTTAAATGATTTTGCAGGCCATCATTCAGCTGATAGGAGGTGCTGGATTTCTGTTATTTTATTTTTTATTAAAATTTCCTCACATTGACATCAGCTCACCGAATGGCAAAGAAAAGCCGCTGCTTTTGACTCACTTGTCCTTGTCTTTTTATATCTGCAAGACATGGCTTACAGAACTCGAATGGCAGGGCCACATTAGTCATCCAGGCCTGTGGCATTTACAGCACACGGCTCTGGTCTGTTGCTGCAGTGCATCTATCAAATGGAGCTACGCGAAGGCCTCGTGTTAATCAGATTAGGCCTTTCTGAGTGGCTAGGAGGTTTACAAAACATACATGCATGCATGCATAAACGTGCAAATACAGAATATTACAGGCCGCCTTGCTCTTCCCCTCACCTGAAATGGAAAGATGTTCTCACTCCTGCTCATGCTGTCTTCCATCCAGGATTTGGGGTTGAAGCCCGGGCTTGTTCGCGAATACTTCTGCGAGGGCATGTGGTTGTTCGGGAATGTCTTCTTCAGTGGGGAGATGGAGTTGAGGGGTGTCATTCCGCCATTGAGCCCCCTGCGGTAATCCCGGCCCTGGGAACCCCCCCAGCCGCCATAACCACCCCCGGGGCTCCACGATGTGGAGGAGGGGGTGGGTGAGGGGCTTTGGTAACTGGCCCACGGCGAAGGCGGCTTATTCAAATTATTAGCCAAATGGGGCAGCTGGCTGAATGCCGCATTCCTGTGGGGGAAAGGCGGGGGGTGGGGGCTCGCCGGCGACCTCCGGTGCGGCTGATGCTGGTTGTGGGGGTGCTGGAAGTGGGGGTGCGGGGGGTGGTGCTGGGACAGGGGTCCGATCTGAGGGGAGAAATTGCCCCCGAAGCCCGGGCTGACGTGGTGGGAGAAATTCTGGAACAGCAGGGGCCCGTTGCTGGCCGAGGCGGCCGGGTTGAAGAAGCTGACGTCTTCGTTGATGATCGTGGAAGGGGTGGGCGGGATAGCAGCCGACCAGTTGTTGAAGCCGGTCAGGGAGGACGAGGAGGAGGTGCTGGACTGGGCGGCAGTGCCCAGGCCCGTCGTCTCCTGGTAGTCAAAGCCGGTCAGCACCGGGGACTCGATCCGGAGCTTGTCCTTCCCGTTGCTGCTCTCCGTCGTACCATTCTCCCCTTTACTCTCCTCTGGTCTTGCCTTCTCCAGCTCTGACATAATACCTGCTTCCTGGTGGCTTGGCGACAGCTGCTGTTTTTCTTGCGTTTCTTGTATCTCCTGTTGCTGCTGCTGGACTTTGGGTTTTTCTGACCCCAGAATCTCATCTTGCATGTTACTGTGGGTTGCCGGTGCAGGAAAAAGCCAAGCCGATCCAGCACTGCTGCCATTGGCAGCTGTGTTGTTATTTATAAAAGCAGCAGGACTTGGGGTTGCATTCTGATGATGATGCGGAGGCTGCAGATGTGGGTGAATTCTTACTGGGAAAGCTGACTTACTACCAGTGTTGTTTTGCACTAAGACTCCAAACCCGTAATCCCCCATTTAGGTGATCCAGTATAGTTTTCCCCCAAAACACTCAGTATTTTGCTCCTTCCCTGTATTCCCTAAAACAAACACAGACACAACACACAAAAGGGCGAGAGAAAGTTAGCTGATGGGGCGTTCTAGCCAAGTTAATGGGAATTAAATTACGAAATTTCTGGCCTTGAGTCGGAGCAAGTCTGTAAATGACATTCAGTAATGTATGTTTGATCTTAATTCTCGAGTCATCGTATTCTTTGAAGACAAATTACTATTGCTGTCCAAGAGGAGCTTTTTAGTATCCTAATTATAGCCTTGTGACGTTTCTATAAAAATACGCTAGCGATTCCACAAATATTTTTAGCACATCACATACGTACATAATTGCGCCACTGCCCTTGCAATCATCTGTATATGGTCGCGCTAGTTTAAGAAAACGTAAAGATCTTACCTTTTCGTCGTTTTTTTTTTTTGCTTCTTGTCAGCAAACAGCCTTAACCTTGCTCGACCATTTAAATACAGGAAAATTGTGATGACGTCTAACGTTTGATCAAGATTCAGGCCACTTTTCCCT